>NW_025110097.1:51181-163090 GCF_011392965.1 Frieseomelitta varia | reverse complement strand
TTTTTTTTGAGGGATATTATTATTGCAATAACTATGCTGAATAAAATTTTGAAAAATGTTTTTACGTTACAAGACGAGAATAGATAAAAATAAAAGTTTCAAACTGAATAGAACTTATAAAATATGTTAGGGCCAAGAATATGTCATATGGGAGTTCGGTTGAATTCTCAAAAAAATACGCGACGAGGTAGGACAGAATAAAACCTAAGTTCTAGATTTCACACACTGACTGTTTTCTTTATTTTTCGGGCTGTATTTATATGGACTATTATTATAATTTTGAAAGTAGTGGGATGGCTTCTGATCATAGGGTATATGACACATAAGGCGTATTGACACCCCGAGTCTTCCTAGACTCGTTTTGATTCTCCAAAACGTACTCGTAGGGTGTAGTGGTTCTATAGGCAAGAATTCTTGAAGTACTTTTTGTAGTTCTTGTTGAAATTCATTTTGTAGCATGGCGCTGTATGTCGGTGGGATAATGACGGTCATGGCAGGTGTTGACGGTACAAAGTCGTTTCTCTGGGACAGCAGATCTTGATGCTGATTTTGGATAATCCTTTTAAACAATTGAAAACTTCAGCTTTGTTGAATCCATACGATATACGAGAGCTCCGAATAAAGTTTTCAAGATGCTGCCTATAAGATTAAATGCTCCCCGTTTGTGTCTGATATGTTGATCTTTCTAGGCGAATGATGTTTTTTCTGTATTCTAGTCAGTTTTTGTTTAAGTACAGCTATTTCTGATGCAACAGTACAATCTTTATAACATTCTCTTTCTAAATTTTGACTTCACGTTCGGACTTTAAAATATACTTAGGGTCTATTTTTAGAGTTTTGTGGTAGAAGTGTATGGAGCCTACATTTTCTAAGAATATGGAAGATTCGTTTAACGGCGTGAATATTATGGTACAGAGTGCTGATGGTATGAGTAATGCAAGAATTATTGGAGTCATTCTGAAGCAGACTGATAAAGTTTTAATCTATTACCGTGTACTTTATTTTCTCGAGAGTCAAGGATTTAATTTTTTTTTTTTTTTATTATTTTAAGAAAACTACAACAAACTCGCTTGAGTCTATCAGTAATTCAGGTACATTAAGTTAGAGAAAGAAAAGAAAAATAACATGTGTAAGGGAAGCACCTTTGTGCTCCTTTTTAACAATAGTTACACAATAGTGTGCTTTTAGTTTATTATTAAATCATGTAGTTTAGTTTATTATTAAATCATGTTTGTTCTTTTTAATATTCGTGTATTATTTTCAGTGTTGAGTAGTTTATTTGCCAACTGCTTGGGGTGTTATCATAGTCTGTTATTATGTGTTTTGGCGTACTGTTTAATGTAGTCACGAAAATATTTGATATGTAAGTCTTTGCGAAGTGTTTCATTGCTGATGTACCATGGTGCGGCTGCTATGTTTTTAAGTGCTTCGTTTTAAGATCTCTGTATTATGTCAACATTAGATTTCTTGGCACTCAGTTGTATACCAGATGGGTATTATAGATACTTTGTATAGTAGCATTTTGTTGTCTAGCGTTAATGGTGATTTGTAGCCAAGTAGCCAATTCATTTTTCGTAGTTTTAGATCCACCTGTTTTCTTTTGGCTGTGATATGAACTTTCCAAGTCATTCTCTTGTCCAAGTGCATTCCTAAGTATTTAACGTTGTTTGTGGTGGATATACTTTCGTTATTAATTATGATTTGCGTGTTTGCTACATGCCTGGTTGTAAAGATTATGTGCGTCGATTTGCTAGCATTCATTTTTATCTCCCATTTTTGAGACCAATTTTCTATTTCGTCAAGGCTCTTCTGTAGAAATTTTGTCGCTTCATTCGGTTCATTATGGACTACTGTGATGGCCGTGTCATGCAAATGTTGCAATTTTCGTCTGCGGGAGGTCAGCCGTGTAAAGTTGATATAGCGTGGGTCCCAGTACGCTACCCTGAGGGACTCCAGCCCGTATTTTTTGTATAGTAGAATAATCCTCATTATGCTTGACTCTGAAGTAACGTTCAGATAGGTAAGATTCCACTAATTTATAGAAATTATGTGGCAGCAGAAGTTTTAGTTTGTATAGTAAGCCAGTATGCCATACACGATCGAATGACTCACATCGATGAAGGCTGCTGAGCAGACTTTGGATTCCTCGAAACAGGTCTCTATTGTACCACTCTATGTATGTGCCGAGTGTCTTTTTCTAAACCCGTTCCGATATGATGTTATCATCGCTAATAAGAGGTTGTAGTCTCTTTAATATTACTCTTTCTATTAGTTTTGATAACACTGGTAAGAGGGATATTGGCCTATGATATGTCTTTTGTGGTGGCTTTCCCAATTTGAGAATAAGTATTATCTCTGCAAATTTCCATTGTATAGAAAAGTAGTGGAGGCGTGTGACTGCATTGTATATGAAGATTATCGCAGCTAAGGCTTTTCTAGGTAGCTCTTGAAGTAGTTTTACGGTAATTAAATCATATCCAGAGGTCTTCTTACTATTTAGGAATTTTATTTCTCTTGCGATTTCTGCAATCGTAAAATGTTTGATCGTTGAAGAGGCATCAAGAGGTGAATTTAGGAAATCCTCTATAATTTTCAGCTCATCTTGTGGTGTTGATATGTCGTGAGGTACAAATATTCGTGATAAGTATCTTGCAAATGTTTCAGCTTTATCTCCATCCTCTTTTGCCCATGATTCGTCCTCTTTGCGAATTGCAGCATTGTGCTGCACAGGTCTTTTGAGTTTTTTCGTCGCTTTCTATAACGAGTAATCTGTTTCCGGGTGTGGAGAGAGGTTTTTTATATATTGCTCGATGTTATTATTTCTAAGTTTGTATAGTGACTGTTTCAATTGTTTAGTTAACTTGTTTAAGACTTTTTTATCATCTAGATGTCTACTGAGCTGCCATTTCTGGCCCTTCTTTTTTTGACAACTTTTTGTCTTATATACATTGGGTATTTAACTAAATCAACAGCTTTGCTCTTCTTCTGCGGCGTAGCAATCCAGCGTGTTGTAGTCGCTCAGTTAATTTTTGAACAGCTTGATCTAAATCAATAGGTGTCCTAAGTGGGGTTCCTATGGAAATTTTATATGGTTGTTTAAGTAATCCCTGAATGCAGTCCAGTCTGTGCTTGAGTTGTGTAATGAAGGTTTCTTTTCTTTGAGTAATGTTGTAGTTGGTAGTATAAGTATTAATGGGGAATGATCCGAGCTCAAGTCGTAATTATTCTGTGTATTGGTAAGGTGGGTAGCGATCCCTTTTGTGATAAAAAATCGAGTAGATCGGGTATCTTGGCGATGTCTGATGGCCAGTATGTTAGGTTGGTTAATTGGTTACTATTATCCATTGGCTACTATTGTTTTGTACAGTTCCCTCCTTTCCGGATTTATTATCCTTGAGCCCCAATACTTGGCATTATAATCGCTCCCAGTTATGAACTTGCCTTTTAGGGTATCAAAAAATTCCTTGAACTAATCGTTAGAAACCAAATGTCTTGGGGGGGTGGGGGGGGGGGCAGTATACGGCCGCTATTGTCAAGGAGCCAGTTGATAATTTTACTTTAATTGTTGTTGCTTGTATATGTGGTTTCTCGTACTTGTCCCTTTCTACGTGCGGAATTTTATCATTGATTATTATGGCACTTCCCCCGCGTGCTCTACCACTAGGGTGTTGAGTGTAATGTAAGGTTTTGTATTTATAAATATTAAAATAGTCTTTACTAGTAAGATTTGCTTCTTAAATTAGTAATATGTCGATTTTTTTTGTATTTAGGAAGAATTCAGTTTCTTGTTTGTGGTGGGCCAATCCGTTCCATAGAGCAATTCTAACTATATTATCCATTGATATTTTGAGAGTTTTTAATTAGAGTTGTTAGTAGGTTAATAGTTGTAGTATTCTGATTCATTAATTGGTTGAACATATTTTCGAATCTGTCGAGAAATTCAGTTACAGTTCTATTTACATTCGTGGATTCTTCTTGTTGTGTGTTGGCTTTGACAGCCTGCAAGTACGTTAGATTTTCACGTACTGGTCGATATTCGTGTGTGTGTATTGTCGTACTTACTTGCCTTCTTGGGACAGTGATGTTCAACCTTGTTCCTTGGAATTCCTTGTAGACAGTGCATCCTTTATAATTTGCTAGGTGCGGACCGTTACACAGCACACACGTAGGCGGACTATCCTTACTTTTTCTACACTCACTTGTGGGATGGTTGCCTGCACATTTTACACAGTAGTATGCTTTGGTGCAGTACGTTTTGGTATGGCCATAATCTTGGCATCGTAGACATTGTGGTATTATCCTTTTCTTACGTGGTGGTTCTATTACTATTTTAATTCCTAGCAGGTGGGAGAATTCGTATATTTTTTATTGGTGTCATTTGGCTCCTGATCTACAAAGAACATTGGTAGTGGTTCTTTTGTTTTCCAACTCCGTATGTTGTTTACGTTGCGGATTACAAATCCTATATCAGTTAATTCCTGTTTAATGAGGGTTGTTGGTATGGTTGGATGTAAATTTTTAATAATGGTCCTGTAGGCTCTCTCTTGTTTTAGTTGGTAGATGTGGAATTCTATATTATTTTGCCTAAAGTGTTGTACCAGTTTTCGGTATGCCTCTACAGAATGTGTATTTATTTTAATTGAGTTATTGGCAGCCGTTTTGCACATAAATTCGGTATTGTTTATTTTTGTTTTTATATTATTCAGCATAGCTGTGTAGTTTATCACGTTTTGTACGAAAATTAGTGGAGTTTTTGGTTCAGTTTTAGTGTTTGAGGTTTCCTCTTCCGTGTTTTCTATTATATTAAGAATACTATATTTATTGGTGTGGGTTACATTCGATATTTGTTTTGTTGTTATTGTTGTTGTTGTAAGAGAGATATTTTTTGGGTCTTTTTAGGTTGCTGCCAGTCGACATTGCATTCAGTTAGGAAGTCTTCTTCGAGGGCCAGGTTTTCTTCCTTTTGGTGGTTTTATATGGGATAATACGCCTCAAGGGCGTACTTTGTTGATTAATGCAATTATTTTCTGAAGTATTAATGGTAGCTTTGACTACGATTTAATTTAATTTTAATTTTAATTTTCTAAGGCTCTAGAAGCCTTATGTACAACACCGCACGCTATGCTAGGCACACTTGTAAATAGACACTCTTCTGAACAGAGACGTCTTATCTCTACAACAGCCCGATCGCAACTGGAGGAATTTAATGATATAATTGGGAGGATTTGCTTGAATAATTTTTGCTAATCCAATCCATTCTGAGTCCAGTTTGTTTTTTTTTTTTTATGATCGTTATGGAGTAATACTTTGTCTACAATATCAAATATCGTTTGTATTTTGAGGATTCACGCATTTTGCTATCGCTTATACCGAGTTTTATTTTTTTCAGGTATTTCGCAGGCGTTTTTAGGTATCTCTCGTGTCGTTTTTTCCAAAGTTTAAATAATTCTCGGGTCATACGGAGTTATATTGTCAAATATTTGCTTTACGTCCAAACGTGAGTTAGAAACGTGTGTACCCTGTTGCTTCGTGAATTGATGTTTTGTAACCCATAGATATTAGATCTATCATTTTCGTCCCATTCATTTTCTTTTCTTTCATGATAGTTTGAAGTAGATCTTTAATTATGACCTGTGCTCTTTCGAGCAAACCGTTTAACTGAGAGTAGAAGGATGTAGTTTCTATGTGTTTGATATGGAATGTTTTTCCAAACTTGTTCCACGAGTTGGCATACAAAGTTTTGTCCATTGTCTGTAAGGATATGCTTTAGTGAGGAAAATATGTAAATGTAGCTGTCAATGAATTTCGGTATTATTGTTGCTGCTTGTTAATTTGGTAGGAGTATAAGCATTAAGAATTTGGTTAGTTGTCCTTGTATGGATAATACGAATTAATTGTTAGAACGGATTTTACGTAAGGAATATATCGAGGTCAATCTTTTCGTTACGTTCGGTCGGTGTGTCGATTATTACAGCTTCTTCTTTCTCTCGTCGAGTCAGCTTTTCTCGCTAGCAGGTGTCGCAGTTGGTAATAAGTTCTTTCACATTTTGCTTCATACCTTTCCAGTTATGATTCTCCTTTAATCTGGCGAACGTTCTGTTTTTTCTAAAATGTTGCATGCTATGTTTGTTGTGTGATTCTTGGGTTTTAACTTCTCTTCGTTTAAATATTTCCTAGGGTTAATGGCGAATTTTACGTCTTTGTAGTACTGACAATTAATACCCAGGAATTGTACCATGGATGTTATAAGTATTCATTCTAATGGGGTATATCGGGATATGTCTCTGATTGTTCTAAAAATTTGTCCTTTGGTTTAGTCTCTGTCATTCGATTACGAGATATTGTTAATTTTGTACAATCATCTATTTTCGTTAAAGTTTTCTTCTGGATTTGTATTCTACAGCGTTGGGAGTTTCTGTTATCTTGTATGTTGACAGATTGATTTTCCATTCTTGAAATTCGTTAAACAAGTTACTTGGGCCTGGTGCTTCGTTATCGTTGTCTGAGGAAATTTTAAAGTCTTCTGGATTCCAAGATTCGAGCAGTGATTCATTGCTATCTTCCATGGTTCTGGTTATAATTTCGTCTACCTGTGCCTGGGTTGTATGCACTCGTGAAAGTGCGTCGGCAGCGATATTGTCTTTTCCTCTGGTGTATTCTATGTCGTATTCATATTCTTCTAGCCTTAATCTCCATCTCATGAGTTTGGATGAGAGATCCTTTACGTTTTGTAGCCATTTAAGAGTCTGATGATTCGTGCATATCGTGAAACATCGTCTTAACAGGTATTGTCTTTTAGTTTTCCCATACTATAGCTAATAATCTTTCTTGGTTGTGCTGTAGTTTTTTTCAGGAGCGTTGAGTTTTCTCGAAATATAACAACATGGATTGAGTACTGCTTTTAGTCCTTCATTTGAGTCCTTCGGTGATGGGGGCGAAATGTTTTGTAAAATCTGGATATTTAAGTACTATTTTTTCACAGAATGTTTGTTTCAAATTGTCGAAAGCTATTTGTTGAGAGTCCTTCCAGTGAAATAGTATATCCTTCTTTGTTAGGTCTGTTAATGGCTTTGCAAGTTTTGAAAAGTTTAGGATGAATTTTCGGTAATATCCGGTTAGTCCTACGAACAATTTTACATTTGTTGGGTTTTTGGATATTTTAAAATCTTGTGAAAAACTTTAATTTTGTTTGGGTTCGGTTTTACTCCGTCTTTGGTTATTAAATGTCCGAAATATTCAAGCTCAGGCTTCAGATATTCGCACTTGTCTGGTTATAGTTTTAGTCCTCTTTCTCTCATGCGTTGGAATATAATAGCTAAGTTTCGATTATGTTCTTGTATGGTACTTGCGAAAATAATTATATCGTCGAGGTAAACAAAGCAGTGTTTTCCGATCAATCCACCAAGTGCTTGATCGATCATTCAGTGAAATGTTGCGTGTGTATTCCAAAAGGCATTCGGGTGTAATGGAAATGACCGTCGGAGGTTGAGAAAGTGGTATATTTTTTGGAATCTAAATGCATGGAGTGAAATTCAGCAGATTTTGCTTTACCCAAATGATCGTATAGTGATGAAGTATATCGTCTGTTAGGTAGAGGATACGCGTTTTAATCAGTTTGTTCATTTAGTCTGCAAAAGTCTATGTCGATTCTACATTTGCGTTTACCTAATATGTTGGCTTTCTCGAAAACGACCCATAGAAGTGCATTAAATGACGAATCTCTATGTTCTATTATTTGTTTGTCAAACATTACGTTAATTTGATGATGGATTTTATCTTTGTGGCATTCAGGAGGTCTGTAGGATTTAACGTTAATAGATTTGGGATTTTTGAATTCACTCTTGTGTTGGGCGAGTATGTTGTACGGTAATGGATCTCGTTCGAAAGCAAATATGTCTTTGTAGCTCATGATTATTTCCGGATTGTTATTCTGTATTCGCAATCAACGTGATCTAATCATATTTTTGAATTTTGCATATTTTGTCCATATTTTCTATTTCGACTTCGGATTTTATTGTTTGGTTATCAAGATTGATAAAACAAACTTTTATCAGTTGATTGTCCAGATAGATTGATTGGACGTGGGATCTTGCTGGAATCTCGATTTCTCCTCGTAATGGTGCAATTTTTACCTAGATGTAAAACAGATTTGTTATTTGATAATCATATTTTTGTAGTAGTACTAGGCCGAATATTTCATCTTTTAGAGCAAAGGAATCAGGGATGATGTGGATTGGGTGGATTGAAGGGTTGGACCGAGGAAGGTACCCAAACTAGAGCACGAAGCCAGGCGGCATTCCTTCTGCAGAACGTTGCCGAGATCGCACGTTCGAGCCAATCTTTAGTTTAACAATAAAATATACGCTTCTTATCAACAGGAATTACCGTGTAAAATTATTGCCTACATAATTAATTGTAATTTTGGAACTTTTCAAATATAACCATGGAACTTTTATTATACAGATTCTAAAATATCTATCCCACAAAAACACTATTCGAAAATGTTCCTAAGTGTAATACTTCTTTCTATAAAAATTCCACAAAAACGGATATTTTTTTTGTACGAAATATATTAAGTTCGAACAGAATTTTTCTAAAAGTGAAAAGAAAGACATTTATGAGAAAATTGTGTTTTGAGATATTCAATTTCAAAGTTTTATTTCATTAATAATACCAATAGAATACTTTTCAAAACAATATTGCGTATAAAGTTTACTGTTACTAAAGAATGAAAGAATATATATTAATTTTGATGTAAATAAAGAACAGCGTAATAACAAAAAAAAAATCGATTCTGAACATCCTTTTAAAAATGTAAGAAGAAGAAATGTAAACAAAATGTGTTAGATTCCGTGTAATGGAATTAATACACTTATAATTTTGAAGAGTTTTATTCTTTGCTGCAATCGTGGTCGTATACAAAATCTATTGTCGGACTTTTGAGGAAAAAAATAAAATGCGACTTGCTTCTTCTAAGCATGTCCTTATATGTTTTTGGTTATCATCGTCTCCAAGTGGAAGAGGAAGGAGTATAGATGACCAACTCCTGAATCTTGCGCTTATGACTAACTATTCACAGTCCACTTTTATGTGGACTGTTACTAAATCTAGTGTTTGCACTAATTCAATATTGTCCGGGTTGGTCATCCAACTGAGGATTGAAGATGATAACGTAAGATAGAATCTTCAATAGTGTTTAGATACAAGCTTCTACGTTTCGAAATACAAATATTGATACAAAAGTAAAATGTTTTTATAATTAATATATATATAGTGATTTATAGTAAGTAACATATGTATAGTGAATAATATATGTATAATGAATAATATATAGTGAATAATATATGTATAATGAATAATATATAGTGAATAATATATGTGTAATGAATAATATATAGCGAGTATAATGCAAAGTAAGATTCAGTGTACCGATACAATTTGGAAAGAGATAAATTACAATGGTGTGGTCTGCGTGTCCAGGTTCTCCCCCGAGTTCTTGCTGATTGAGGAATTTCTGTCTCTTTTTTTTCTTGAATTGTGTATGTCGCTTGAGTGATGTTTTAATTTTGATTGTAGGGCACGAGCTCTCGACTGTGGCTGTTGTGTTCTGAATGCATATCAGAATTGAAGTTGCAATTGACGAAGTTCTTGATGATTGGAGGGATGGTATCGCCGTTATGTGAATTCTTTGTAAAACAGAATATACGCCTCAGAAAGGTAACCGCATCAATGGCAACAATTTAACTATATTACGATAAATAGTATGGCTCCAATAACAGATAATATTATCATATACCATTTAGTGTGTCGTATTATAGATGGTTTCGAAAGGATTTAAAAGTGTAACTATAGTATCTACATATTTACATTCTATTTCAATTAGTTCGAGAATGGTAGAAAGATGTAGGATTTGGGTAAGGTGAGGAAAGGTTATACGTTTCGTCTGAGTCGCTGCCTAGACTCATTAGTGGGTCTGATGGCAGCGACCCCTTACCCCAGACGCTTGTTGTTATAACTACTCACCCATCCTAGCGGTGTTCCGCACTCTGTTTTGCTTCGAAGATTGCTAGACTTCGACGCTAGACGCACAGTTACTTGCAGCTTGTATGAGTTGGTGTTCGAAACTTGTACCCGAGGGACTATAGGCCGCTACAGTTTGTTCAATTGGTCGGTTACTATTTGGTTGAATTCGTCGAATTTTTTGTTGATGTATCCAAATTCAGAAAAATCTATAGTCATTAGCTTGATCGGAGCTAGTTGAATTGAAACTGTTTTATTGAATCTTCTGTGTTAGAAGGCAGCAATCATCGGTGATGATGTCAAGCTTGGGAACATAGTGTGATATATTCTGGCTCATACTACTGGTTATCTCTAGCACAAAGAAATCCGTATAACCTTTACACGATGGCTCCAACTGAAGAATCCCGGTCTGATGCAATACAACGTCCTCCATATGATTGGGAAGATTCTTACAAATTATTATGACTGTGATAGGCTTTTGAAGTATATATATCCATTGGTTATTTTTGATGTATTTTCAGGTTTCCATTTCTGCTTGAAAGGTCTTCGTTCTGCAGTCTTTCGATAGATGGGTAAGTTGTAGAAGTAAAAGTTGCGTTTCACACATAAGCTCTTCGGTCCTCTTACTGATGTGTACTCCGTGGCAGATGAAATGTTGATCCGCATACTCGATACAATTTGACAGATCCTTGATGAAGGTGAAGTAGATTTGGGATTACTATTCCTATTACTATAGGAAAGGTTGTCTAGGATCTATATAAGAAAATATACTACTAGTATTGTATTGCATTGGAAGTGGAATTATCTCGTATAAATTGAATATTGTTTTATAGGAATCTTTATAGCGAAAATCTTTACGTCCTCCTTTGATACAACAGTTAATTTTAGAAGTTTGTAGTATAAATGTATGGATGCGTAATTCGTGATATCCTTTGTTTTTCGTTAGTTCGTAAAATAATATTTTTGGAGTGAGAATTTATAGTGATAATATACCGTGTCTGTTTAAGCTTATTGCATTAATATATCGTATTCGTTTGCTAATCTATTGGTATATAAAGATAAAGATAAAGTCATTATATGTTGCATAATGATGTTGTCTAATTTTAATTCATCAATTTGTTGTTGCTGACAATTCATTAATTAGTAGGATGTTTTTGTTTAATTTGTTTTCATTTAGTTTCAGGAAATTGACCGAATTGTTAAAATTTCTTATCGTGCTGGAAATAATCTGAATTTGGGATTTTAGTAAAGTCTGTGTTTGTCTATTATCGTTTAATAATGTATTGATACTACCGGTGTAGTATTATGCCGGCATCAGGGGTACCGAATAATTAATTTAGAACATATGATACATTATTAATTAGTCTGCGACGGTTTCGTGATTGTAACCTCTGGCCTGATAAGTGGTAAATTGTTTCGTCTTCAACAGTTATGTCAGAGAATTGGTCTTTTATCGTGCTTAAAGTTTGTTAACAGTGGAGACTACCATAACTATACTTTGATAATTCTTCTAGTGCTAATTTACAGAGGTTTTGAGATTGAAGGTAGCTGCTTTGCTGTTTCAAACGTTTGGTTCAGATATGTGAAATTTATGTAATGTTAATTTACTGTTAGCGATTTTTGCTTCGCCCATTTTATTATAAAATATACCGCTTGATTGATTAAATGGAATATTGATATAGGTATAGGAAACTACAGGAAAAATATGATTGCAAATTTGAGAGGCATCTGAAACAAAATGTTTCAACAAATTAATATGATACTTTTTTCGTGTGTCTACTTGAATTTCTACTGTTTTGTTCGAGAATATTTTTTCTCTTTTTTTTATAAGGCCCTTTGGGCATAATTGGATAAATTTACTTTCCCTTGTTTGTTATAAATGTATACTGAGTCGTTGACTTTGAATTCTTTAAGGTTGGCTTTTTTATCGTGATGTTCTTTGCTCTTGGGTTTTGCATTAATTATATATTCACGTGCAATTTTGAATGGTGTATTTAATTTATATTTTAAGTAATTAATATAGCCATAAGTGTAATGAAATTTAGGTTTTTGAATGATTGATGACAATAAATATGCTTTGGAACTAAATAATAATTCGTATGTTGGTAGTTTTATGGATTGACGTGTTATAACTGAACATGGTAAAAGATAAATATTCGTCGTAGGCTGTTTGTAATTCCAAATTTTTTATACGAGTTTCAATACTTTCTAATAATAAGAAATTATCTATATCAATTTTATCAGAGTTTTCTGCATTATTTGATTTAGCATTAATTGTAACGTCAGTATTGTAACATTTTGTGGACACTTTTGTTTCAATTTGATCAAAACTATCAGCATTTTCTCCATCAGATTTAGTGTCATTAGTCTCAATTATGACAACACTTGCTAATAAATGAACATCTTCCGTTTCAACTTCATCAGAATTTTCTGCGCTTTATTTATTTAATTTAGCATCACTGGTCACAATTATTTTAACATTTTGAAAAGACTGAATATCTTTTATTTCAATTTGATCAGAATTTCCAATACTGTCTTCATTAGATTTAGTATCATTAATCGCAATTATAGCAACATTTACTGATGGATGAACATCTGTTTCGAATTTACCAGAGTTTTCTACGCTTTGTGATTTAGTATCACTAGTCGCAATCATTGTAATTTTGAGGTTGTTGAACAGTTCTTCTATTCTACTACAATTCTTCTATTTTTCAATTCTTCTATAGACTGTTCTATAGAAATTGGAGGGTTCGGGAGTTGGGAGGCTACTGGAAAATCCGACTTGTGAAAATTTACGGTTCTAATTACTTTGTTCTTGGTTGGTGGTACGGTATTCTGGTTGTCTAACTTTATTTGTGTTTAAGGGTCCTATTTCTTGATTTAGTCGATTAGCATTATTATATTAACGCTTTCTACATTCTTCTATGGTATGACCAAAGTGTTTGCAATACCGACACTGGCTATCTTGATGTAGTTGAGATGGGAAATTCGAAGATGTATAAGGAGCTTGATTAAAGTGAACGGATCGGAAGTTATTGTAATGGTGTGTTGAAGGATTAGAATTGTTCCTATAACAATTACCAGTGGTGTGGTTTGTGCGGCCACAGTTTCTACATTTCACAAATTTTCTTTATAAGTTAATCGCAGAGCTTTTTCTTCTGCGATAGCAGCAGTGAAGGCCTTACTATTGTCAATTACCTTAATATTGTCAAATTCTCTGTATCTTAGCATCTGAGAAATGACAGGATGACTATGGTAAACAAATCGATTTAAGGCAATACTGTTTATCATGAGTAATTGTCCGCTTAATGTTTCTTCGTTATGTTTGAAATTGTAAATTGCGCCTAATACTTTAGAATTTAAATCTTCCAACCTCTGATAGAACTGTGATACGTTTTCATGTGGTCTTTGAACTTATAGAATCGCTCTTTGTCTTATAGAATTTAATTCTTCTAACAATTGATCGAGTGATTTCCGGTCTTGATAAAGTGCAATTAACAATTCGGAAATTTCACCCCATGTATTCAGGTTGCAATGAATATCTATTTGATCGCGTGCCCTTCCGGTGATTTTATGTATTTTTTTTACGTATAATAATAGTGGAATAGTTTGCGACGGTTGTACTAGACGGCGTCCACCTGTTTTATGGAACTACGTAGTTTGTATCGGTCACCGTCGAAAGATTCTGGCAATAATTTAATTAGAAATTCTAGGGAAAGTTGTGAGGTTGCAACTTGAGAGCGCACGTTTGTGCTCGTACTTGGTACAGTTGTCATCGTATGATATAAGAGAGATAGAGGATTCTCAGGAAAAAAATTTTTGAAAGGAAGAAGACAAGAAGATCTTAATCGAATTGTAGTAGTAATTGTAATTAACACTTACCACGATAGTCTTGGGAACGTGTTTCCTCTTCTCTTGGGTTTATATGGTCGACTAGATTGCAGTTCACGGCTGGATATTCTTGACCCAGGAATTCGACGAGGTCGACGAACGTAAGACCAATCCCACACTTCTGACACCAGTTTTGTGGTGGATTCCGTGTAATGGAATTAATACATTTATAATTTTGAAGAGGTTTATTCTTTGTTGCAACCGTGGTCATGTACAAAATCTATTGTCGGATTTTTGAAGAAAAGAATGACACTTGCTTCTTCTAAGCATGTCCTTATATGTTTTTGGTTATCATCATCTCTAAGTAGAGCGGGAAGGAGCATAGATGACCAACTACTGAATCTTGCCCTTATGACTAACTATTTACAGTCCACTTTTATGTGGATTGTTACTAAATCAGTGTTTGCACTGATTCAATATTGTCCAGGTTGATCATCTAAATGACTAAAATTTAAATTACTCATTGTATAAAATTTGTATAGTGGTTTGACTAATACCTATTCGTTGGCTAATTCTTCATATTGCACATGCTATTGCTAACACGTTAATTTCGTTTCGTAGACTGTAGTTTCAAAAAACAGTTCTCGTTTGATATGAAGTTTTGAAAGATTGAAGAGGAAGGAGGAGAACCCCCAATATAAAATTTTAGCTTCGGGTATTCACTAGTTTCCGAGATATTAATAAAGAACTTTCGGTACAATACCCTGAATTCTGCCTATAGACACTACTAATCAACTGTTTTCGAAGAGATATATATTTCTTAGAAACTAATAAAGCTAAAATTTGGAGTCCTCTGCTTCGTCTTCCCTCCTCTCCCTCTTCGCTTTCAATATTTCATGTCGATTGGACATGAAGTTTTCAGAGCAATATCTATTGCCTGTATTTGATTATTTTCCCTACGCTTCTCTTTTGAGTACAATTCTAGTTTTTTTTTAAAAACATTCGAAATGTTCGAATAGTTTAAACACTACGATATGTTCAATTAAAATTCCCTATACCGAATTTGAATCTGCATTATATTTTATTTATATAAAATCCAGACTATTTAAAAATTTACATTTAAAAATTATTTAGAAATCGGATATGAGTATGAACTCGAGTATCTACTTGAATTTTTCAGTAGATTTATTAATACAAGCGAACTTGATGGTTTAGAAAATCTACGACAGTTTGTAACGAGTCTGTAACGTAAAAGAAGAGATACCTGATTTTTACAGTACTACTTTTTAAATCGACAGGACTCTTTTAAAAAAAGAGCTAAATTTTACAAAACTGAATTATGACTAACGATATAATTGTATGTCTCAAAATAGAAGAGTGTTTACTGCGAAAAAAAAAATTCAATACAAACTTTATTTATACATGTATAAAATATATACATATATCAATTTTAAATTTTATTTAATCTGACTTCAAATATATAACAAATTCGAAGATCCTGATTTCAAGATTAAATTTGAGCTATAATGAATACTCAGATATCCGAATTTAATATTTCATTTAAATTGAGTAAGCATCCAAGTACTCGGATATATCCGACCATATGAATCTAAATCGAATGAGTATTTAAGTACTAGTCAAGTACTGTAGATACGAGTAATAATAAAGGTCCTAATTTATATCTGCAGTAGACAATTCATTAGTTTGATAAGACATCGCGAAATTGTGATACAAACAATACTATTAAGAATAGAGGAAGAATAATCGTAGATTTCAACTGAAATAAAAGACTACCTGAAAAATAAAACATTACCTGATATTTAAATAAATAAATAAAATGATAAATTCGACGACTATTACTCAAAATTTTACATGTTTAAATATTTTTAGTAAATGTGAATGGATTATTTACTTTTATAATTTTCAAAAATAATACGAATAAGTCATCGCTGTCCTTTTATTTGAACTTAAGTTAATAAAATAAAAATAAGGAATGACTATAACTACGTCATAATTTGGCTCATCTAAATTAAATTTTTGTTTTCAATAAAATATACAGGGTGGTTCATACAACTTGTGTACCTCTTATAACTTCTAAACTATGCGTTGCACAAAAAAATTTTGTATACAAAGTTACATGGTTTAAAGGCAAAATTTTCTTCACGTTTATAGCGATTCAAGCCTGCTGGAGGCTCCGCTCACTCGGAGCCCATGAACCTTCTCTGGCGCCCTTGCGAAAATGTTCAAGAAATAAAGCGAAATTATTCATTAGCTATTAGGTTTAGGGCTAATAAAGGTACTTTTTTACTCAGAATTTGATATTCTTCCATATTTTGATATAAAAAGTATAGTATTCATTTAAAAAAACTTAATTGACCTTCAAATCTCCGAAACACCTCCACCTATAAAAAACATAAATGCACTACATAGTATGCCCCTTTAAACCATGCAACTTTGTATACAAAAGTTTTTTGTGCAGTTTGGAAGTTATAAAAGGTGCACAAGTTGCGTGGATCACCCTGTATATTGAAATAGAATTATTCAACCTTTTGAATTGAATAAAATTGTCAGCATCGTCACAATAATTTCAAATGATATTTATAAATTTTTAAAAAAGTCGATTTTTATGTGGTCGCCATTTATTAAAAAGTTATAAATAAAAACATTTCGGATAAATTTATCGACTCCCTCATCGATTTGAATAATTTTTGGAACATTTTGAATAACTTTTTTCTGTATACGTGCGTGCGTGCGTGCGTGTGTGCATGTGTATAACCAGTTTCGTCTAGTTTCCAAAATATTTCCAAAATACTACTATTACAGTGTTCGTTGCCGATTATTTTATCGCGATCGGATAACAAAATCGAGACTAAAATATAGCAAAATATAAACTTCAATTTTTATTTTTTGTTCGGATTAGCCTATACTCACGCAACTGCATGCTACAATGATCAGTCATATGATATTTATAAAACATGAAAAATATGAAGAATGCAAATATGTTTTTCAAAACTATATAGACGTGTATCCGATAAATGAAAATTTAAATGAATAAAATAATTAAACTATTTCAAAAAAACTTTTTTGTTAATAATTTTTTTATAAACAATGACCGCCAATTAAAACTTTCACAGTGCTCAGAATAGATTATTTCCGATTCATGGTTCCTTTTGTAAAGTTGGTCCTCGTGACAAATAGAATACGATGGAAGAATAAAAAAAAGAATGTTGATTTTTTGATCTTGAATTTCAACTTCAACGTCAATTGGACATTTCTTACATGAACTTTCATTAAATAGAGGGTTAATAGTTCATTAAATAGAATCACGTTGGTCGTGATATATAATTTTTATACATCCTGTACACTGATGGAAATTACTAATTATTATGCAGCAAACTACTTAATGTGCTTTGTGTATAAAATATATATATATATATATAGGGTCTAACTGAGTACAGTGAAATATCTCGGAATGGGTTGAAGTTACGAAAAAAATGTTTATACAAAAGCTGTTCAGTATAATAAGGTGTCTTACGTAGTATTAACAATTTTTTCATTCATATAATGGTGGAGGATATTTCAAGGTCAACTTGTTTTTTTAAATCAGACCATACATTTTCTTGTTCGTATCGTAAATTTCCATTAATCTGAATTTAAATCACCACCATCATTCATAATACACCTTGCTTAATAATGGATAATAAAAATAAAAATCGATCAATAATAGCATAAAGAAAATTTTTAATATTTTTTTAGCAATAACAATGTGTTATCAATCCATTTACTGAAACTGAAATTAAGCTTCAGAACAACGATTTGGCACCGAATGAAATCAGAATAACGCGTCAATCAAGATGTAAGCAGCCGATTTGTAATACCGTCCGCCTCAGACTGTTGCGATCTTCATCGTTTTTAATTTAGGACTAATTGGAAGAAATGGTACAACATTGTAGGTCATTGGATTCGTATTGAAACCAACTGTCGTAATACGAATAAGGAAATGTATGGCCTGATTTAAAAAAAATCAAGTTGACCTTAAAATATCTTCCACCATTATATGAATGAAAAAAATTGTTGATACTACGTAAGCCATCTTTTTACACTGAACAGCTCTTGTAACATTTTTTTCGTAGCTTCAATTCATTCCGAGATATTTTACTGTACTCAGTTAGACGAAACACCCTGTATGTATGTATGTATGTATATATAAGTGATTAATTTGGTCGGTGCGTGCATTATATATATATATATATATATATATATATATATAATACACGCACCGACCAAATTAATCACTTTTAATTAGGATAAATAGGAAATAATAAATAATTATTGAATTAAATTTATGTAAACAAACACCCGTCGAAATATACCAGAAGAAGTTAGTTTTAACGGTACATATTGCATATGACATTGATAACTTTGCTAATAATAATATTAATGTTAATTAATTGAATTAATCGTTTGTATCATTAAAAGGGAATTTCGATATTTATTATCTCGAAGAAATCGATATATTTTAAATAAAAAATTATAGACAAATCTGTAAATATTTTATCTACATCATATCTATCAATTTATTTTTCCATTATTTTTTGGTCTCTTATTTGTTTGTAATACTATTAATAAATAATTTCCATTTGTTCGAGATTAATGATTGCAATTGCTTGTTACGCTTCCACTGTTATTATAAAATTTAAGAGTTATAATTTATTCTTATAAGCGGCTATAGGATATAATATCCTACACATGATATGTACATATATAGGATATACGAAAAAACTGCTATTGTATCAATTACAAATTGTCCGTATATTTGACTTTACTAATAGTAATAATAGTAGTAATTTTAATCATTGTAATCATAATATACCGCATGGTGATGGTCATAATGGCGTACGGATAGATATAATAATCGCAACAATAATGCAATTATAAATTATAAAGTAATAATTATTACAATATTTTTAAAAATCATCACTACCATCTTTGGGAAACAATGTGCAAGATGATAAAAGTAAAAGTAATGGATGGAACCATACAAATATTAACCAAAGGAACCGAAAGTGATGAAGGAATAAAAGGAATTGCACGAAATTAATTCGCGAATCTGTTTAACATAGTGATATTATCGTTATAATAATATTGGAATCTCTATTATTTGTAAATGACCGTCCATACGTGTAGCTTTCGCTAAAAATTCTATTTTTCTCTTACTCGCATACATGCCGCGCGCGCAATCGATTATCACTCCCTGTTCCTTTTCCATCC
Organism: Frieseomelitta varia; assembly: GCF_011392965.1. NCBI lineage: Eukaryota > Metazoa > Arthropoda > Insecta > Hymenoptera > Apidae > Frieseomelitta > Frieseomelitta varia. Next base: position 143,968 of record NW_025110097.1, on the reverse strand, counting down.
CAACGCAATAAAACTCTTTTTCTCTTTCAGAAAACAGTCTTTCGTTGCACCTAGCTAAACGTCCTCCTCTTTGCATTTACGTACGAATGCGTTTTCAAGTATTTCGATATTTAAAAATAAATGAATTAATCGTATTTCAAGAATCATATTTCAGAACATCTTAAGAAAAAGTTTTGAAACGCATTCAAATAAATAAATATGATATATTACCCTCATTTCCTATCCACATCATATATTTATTTATATACAAATAAATAAATGAGTGTATATTACATATTTTTTTTTTTTTTTTTTTTTTTTTTCAAAATTCGAATCTCGTCCTTAGTACTATATTATTGCCATAGAGTTTTTAATTTTCAGTTACGATACATTAATCAAAATATATCCAAAATTCGTTAGTAATAAAAATCATTTTTATAATGACGAAGTTACAATTTCAATATTATTCAATGATTAAAAAGAACCATTATTATGTGTAATAAATTTTATAACATTTTATACATGATACACAATATAAATCAAAATTCGATTATGCGCGATATAAAAGAAACTGCAATTATAGACGAAAAAATAATTTTGAAATACAATTTGTTATACAATTAAAAATATTTAGGAAGAGAAGTAGTCCGATCTAAATACATATACATAGAACTATTCAAATTAAAATTATTTCTAGTAGAAAGTTCCATGTAAAATTCTATTTTAAATAGTACAGCGCACCTATAATACATAGACGCGCGTTAGTTTCTAATTTTTCTTTTATTTTTTAATTACAAAAGTCCCATTTATAATTCAGTTTGATCAGTAAGATCGTCGTCATAATTATTCCACTTTTGAAAATATTTATACATGAAATTATAAATTTGTGGATAAATAATATTCATTTCTTCATATAACATTGAGCGAATAAGTTGTAAAATGGAAAAATTCGATGCATATCGCCTCATCAAATTCTAAATTGTTCTTTATTTAAGTATTGAATGCGTTCCCGTAATTGCTTATATTATTTGTTAGAAGTAAATAACACACAACAATATTCAAACAGTTTCCACAAAGAGGAGGGTGCAAGATAAACATAAAAAGTATTAATCTTAGAAAATAATGAAACAAAAAAAAATGTTTTCTTTGCACCTTATCACCTAACGTCTCAAAAATTATTAACATAAATCTATTACTCGTGAAAATGCAATTTATCCAATGCCATACATCCTCGTATTATCGTCGTCATCTTCATTATCTTAAATTACAGAAATAGAACATAGTCCTTTGATTATTACAAACTATACAGTTAATAACATTAGTAATTACCTTCCTTATTCCTAATTTTAGTTATAACATTTTAATCCATCGCTATTTTTCCATTATTTTACTGTTAAAAACATTATTGTTCTTCCATTTAAAAGGTTATTCTAACATAAACTTGATGCAATAATGTATGTGATTACATTATATATATATAATGGGAGCAATCTTTCCGAAGAAATTAGTATTACATCAATTATAATAATCTTTATAAATGGAAAGAAAATATATTCAAAAATGATTTTAAAAACGTACATTACACACATTCCTTTGCATTCGCTACATCGCATCTACTTTCATTCTTGCGCGCGCGTCCTCTTTATACTCTCTCTTTCTCGAAATGTAAATCGCAAAAATTCATTCACACTGCATTGCTCGCGTATTTGCACTTATAGCTATTGAAATAGTTCACATTTTTCTTATTATCATAGAAAAATTCAGCCATTTGTTACAAACTTATTACGGAGAATCTCTTTGTTCATATAGATGAAAGCATTGACATTGCACAGTTTCTTTGCACTTATTCGGATACTACGATATAATAATTTCTGTTACGAATCACTAATAACTTAACATGTATTTGTTTTCAAATTACTCTGAATTCATGATGCGATTTCTTTCAAATCATTTGTTTTCGTTTTTAAAATATTTATATAAAATTATATTTTATATAAATATATCTTTAATGTATAAAACAAAATTTAGTAATTAATAACACACTGAATTAATTATTATAAAGTATAATAAAGTTTTGTGCATATAGTTTTTTTCTTATTACTTTCCTCTATTAAGAGAGATATAATGATAAAGAAGGAACCATTTTTTTATATGCTAAGTTGCATCACGTAAGATGAATAGTTAAAAAAACACAAAAATATTTTTGAAATGAAATGATTTACAAATATTAGTTTTCCTTGTATGCTTTGTAAAAACAATCGAAGATATTGTTGAGACCCTTCATTGAACAGTTGACGTTTTTCTACTAATGTGCAATTACTCGAGCAAACATATCGATATAGATTATAATGGTCTTGTGAATAAAAATAATAATAGTTATGGTGAAAGTGAGGGCGGTGGTGATGGTGGTGATGATGATGATGATGATGGTAGTGGTGATGATGATGATGATGATGATGATGATGATGATGATGATGATGATGGTGATGGTGGTGATGATGGTGATGATGGTGGTGATGGTGGTGATGGTAATGATGATGATGGCGGCGACGACGATGCTGATGGTGGTGATGATGATAGTGGTGATAATGGTGAAAGTGGTGATGATGGTGATGGTGGTGATGGTAGTAGTAACGGTGATGACGATGACGATGACGATAACAATGATAACATCGTCGGCGGCGACGACGACGTCGATAATAGCGAAGAAGACGAAGAAAACGACGACGACGAAGACAACGTCGACGATAATAATGATAATAATGACAATTGTAATAAGACTGAAAATGATATTGATAATGTTGTTGATTCCAATAATAACATTGTCTGCTCTCCATGGCGTTAAATCCTGGCAGTGAAGAACGAATTAACATGAATGGCGATGATGCATATCTCGATACACGAGAAAGATTTTGTGTCCTTATTTGTAAAGATAATTTGAGGGCCAGATTTGGCCTTATTCGGGATCACCAGTTAGCCATGCCAGGTTTATTTAATGTCATGAAGTAAATCTGGCATGCACTTCCGCCTTTAGCTGACGAGAAAAATACCTAAAATAAACAAACGTAATATGAAGCTGGATTATTGAAAATAGATACATTATTGAAAAGTGAAATTATATTATACATGTAACAGTGTTTCTCAATCGCTGAGCCGCAAGAAGTTCTCTTTGAATTTTTCGTGAATAGATATTTTATAGTACAAATGTTCGGAGAAATATACAATAAGATCCACTTTAACGTCCGTTGCTTAGAACGCTGAGTAATCTAAATGCTTATCTCAACTGGTTATTTCTGAAAATGATTCTGAGAGAAACAGAAAGAGAAGAAGAGTATGAATAAGATACAGATATCCGACACCACATAAATTGTAATGAAACAATGAAGCCTTCAAACAATTAAACTTCATTTTCAAGCTAGTAATGATATTAAGACCAATAACAAAGACAATTTATGATATGGACGCAAGTTGTAACTATTTTTGAAAAGTTAGAAATTCTTTAGATTTTTTAGCATTTGGCGTGCAGAAATATGTGTTAATATCGACAGTTTTCTGCGAACATTTCAAAAACTAAGTTCTATTGCCGATTATATGTAGAGGTTATTCTACAGATGGTTTGTAGATTGTACCGAGATGTTTAGACAGGATACGACTCAGTGATCGTTGGTGTCAGCAAGGCTTTTTAACAATTAGAAACAAGAAAATCTGCTGATATAATCCTGTGTGAGTGCAGTCTATAACTTATATTTAGCCTTATACACGACACAAATGGTATGCTTTTAGTATTTATTCAATGATTTTGCATGCGATGTCCCGGATGGTATAATGTTAATTCTATAAATTCGAAATTCTGAATAACAATGAAAAGTAAATATTTAAATTTACAAGAAAATGAAATTTTTTTCTTCGTTTTTTCCACCACATTTTTGACTAAAATGAAACAGACCATCCGCTTATAACTTTCTGACTGTCTCCGTTTAGCTATCATTTCAATTTATCCTAAAATTAACAAGCTAAATAAAAAAACAGCAACAAAAGTCTTATTAACTCAAATAAACTTTTCAAATTTAATCAGTTTTGATAAGACTCTAATTCTTTCAATAGTATATAATTATTTATAAAGTGCTATTTAAAAAAAAATTGAAAAAATATTCACGAGTTGAGAGTTATCCCAAAAAAAAAAAGACTTCAAGGACTGTAATTCCATAAAGATTGAGAAACACTGTCGTATAGAATGCGATTCTTTATGAAAAAATAAGAGGCTCAGTTTCCGAGAAAATCAAGTTTGAAAATTTATCAAATATATTTAAATTTAATTAATTTAATAAAACATGATAGAAAACAATAATTACAAAAAAAATAACTTTTTATTAATTTTTTTACTACTCTTTCACAAGGAATCACATCCCTCCTGCTTATATACAATATTTGGTCGCATCCTGTTGTATCAATACTTTATTTATATAATAACATATATATATATATGAATATACACATACGTACCTTATCATTACGCTCGCAAAGGAACTTGAGCCGTTGAGCTTTCTTATGCATGAACACACCATCAAGATGTCCACTTTCTACGCTTCTAATCTCAATAGCTTTGTTACCCCAGCCCATAATTTGTCCGGTACCAATGTATGCAACACTAGTAGGCATTTCGCCCCATTGAAGAACCATGGTCTTGGAAAGTCTACCGTAAGTGTTTACATATACACCCTCGTTATCATAACAAAGCAGTAACTGCATGCCATTACTATTTGGCAATGCCACGATGCAATGTGGACAAATAGGACCCTGAGTCTGTAATTAAGAACGAATCTCTTATTCTAAATATCCTTTCGAACTTCTTAATTTAAATACATGAGAAAAAATATCAACTATTTTAAATTCTTATTATTCAAATATTTTCTTACGTGTTTTGGCAGATAAATATCATAAACCGTAGCTGAATCCAAATCAACGGCATGGAAACCATCAGCACTGCCATAAATAACTTTCAATCTTGTACCTTCCTCTATAGTAAGATCAACAAGTAATGGTCTATGCGCTAGTTCGCCAAATGACTTAAAAGCCATGAACTTATGATAAGGTTTTGGTGCCCAAGCGTAAATTTCTATGGAATCTTTTAGTGCAATGACAAGAAATTTTATTCTCTCGTATTTGACTATTTTAAAATGTACTGCACCTTGAAGATCGCCAACATTAATCCAGCCATTACGTCGTTCAACTTGCTACAATATAAAAGAACATTCAGGTATATTAAACTCATTTTAATATATATAGATAACATATGTATATTAAATTAATCAATCAGCAAAAAGCAACTTACATCGCTATGTCCATCGGTTCGCAAGATTTTACTTTTAAGCCAAGAAAGATAATATACCCGTACTCGATTCTTTTTTCCACTAATTGTTACCAAAATATTTTGTCCTTCAAGAACTTCCATTTGTTGAAACCGTCTTCTACTTATTAACTGATATACTTTGCCTTGACCACTTCTATCCAACAACACAAGTCCGTTCTCAGTGCCAATTAGTAGATTAACTCCTGCAAATATTTAAATGTTGACTTAATTATGAAGCATTAGATAAAATAATGTAAGATAATGTTTATAGATTATTCTTAAAATATTCTTTATATAATTCTATAATGCATTTACCCCAAAGTGCAGCACAGAGAATTTCACTGTTGAATCGTTTCTTGTATTTACGTATTTCGGGGGTGTCAGAAGCTAGATCGTGACTCGTTGGTGTTACGTTAACATTTACATGAGACTCCCTTCTAGCTGGTCCCGCACCGAACCCAAAGGTCAGAAAAGATCTCTGCTTCTGTTGAAATGCAAGTGGTTGCGGTGATTTAACTGCTTGCCGATACTGCAACAGAAAACCGTTGCCTCAAAATTGAACTGAAATACATATGCAGATTAAGAATGGAATGCAAAATGAGGAAAATATATATGTTATTATAATAGATGATGCAACCAAGAAACAAAAAACAATAATTGGTAGCATATATTAAATAAAAAAAAAAAAAGAAAATATAAAGACGTACATCTAATGATACAGTAACATGCAAGAGAGACTTACAAGATTTACAAACTTATAAAGACATATAAATTTTCAAAAAAACAAATGTACGTATTTCACATATACTACAAATAAATATACAACGTAAAAATTGGTACAGAGAAAGCAAAACAAAATTATAAGTTGTATTTTTAAAAAAGTTAAATATCCTAAAATCTGGAAATAAGTAGTTTGAAGAATAAGAGTACAGAGTATAAAAGAATAGTAAAAATTAAAAGAAGAAAATATATCTAAACACAAGGAAAACTTGGACAAACATGTGAAAAAAGAAAAGAAAGGAAAAAAAGGAAATGATAGGTACATAGATAGATAGATAGATAAAGCTGAGAAAAGCGCTGTGATTGTGATTGTGATTGTGATTGTGATTGTGATTGAATTAGAAATTTGTTTCATTTGCAAAATATCTAGAAAAGGGCCCACAAAACCAAATCAAGAATTACGAGATAGTATATAAGATATTGATTTTCCATGCATGATGCATGGTGAAAGTTAAAAGAAATGATAGAAAATTTGGTTGCGTTCATGTCCTTTACACGCAAAAAAATGTCCTATAGAAGAAGGCAAAAGCAACACTAAACTAAATCAATATCGAATGAATACTTACATGATAATTAGTATTGGGATTGGGATGGTCAGTAGAAAAGGCCCTGCTCTTCCGATTAGAGCTTCCACGCGTTCCAAACACACAACAGAATCCTGAATTAGTCACGCTGACAAACTTAATGGGACTATATGCGTAGATTTTTGCGCACAATAAAATAATGCAATATACATAAACTTTCTAACAATTTTAAATTTGAATATTATAACAATAAAATCTTTAATTATAATTCGTTTTTTAACATGATTGTTAAATAAGATAATTGATATAATTTTTAAAAATTCAATCACGATGTTGCATAAAGCATACAAAATAAAAGAACATAAAGATGAAAACTATGTACATTTATTAAAATATGATACATTTATTAAAAGATTTCTTTTAGAAGATTTCTATTCCATTTCCTCTTGAAAAATTTCGATTCAATTTCAATTCTAACCTAAAATGTTATAATTCTAAGAAAAATAAAAAATCGAAAAAAATACAAATTGAAAATTAATTGAAATTATCGAAATAAATAACTTTTCTCAATTATCTAAGTAATGAAAAATTTTAATATTTTCAATTGCGCCTTAATTTTTGTAATTATTATCAAAAAAAGATATCATTAAGAACAAAATATTATTAATATCAATATAGAGAGAATATTACTATGATTAAATGAACATTGGCCAGTTGATTCGAGATGTAATTGAGAATAAAAACATTATTTAAACATAAAAAGAATATAAGATAAATTAAATTTCTATCTAATAAATCTTTTCACATAAATCAAAAAATGGAATAAATTGTGGTTTCCTATCATTTTAAAGAAATATTTATCAAGAAGAATGGGTTAGCCCAATTTTTTATACAATATAATAAACTATCAAAAGAAATTTTTTCAATAAAAAAGAATTCCGAATAAAGCCAATATAACTTTAAAAAATTATTTCTATTCGAGTTTTTATTCTACATCTACCTTAAATACAAATGATATCTTGTAACTGAATATAAAAAGTGTTCGTGTATTCCAAAACATGAATACTTACATGTATTTTACGTATTTCTCCATATGTATTCCAATTTTTTTTTTCCTTCTTTTTCTCTTTTTCTTTCGCAAGATTATTTGAAATATCCAAGACGATGAACATATACATATACGAGCTATTACGCAGAACACAGTATAAACTGTTGTATAAACTGTCTTAAATAAATTATCAAATGACTGAAGTTTAATTGTATCATTTAATATTTAATATTTAATATTTAAAGAAGATATTAATAAAATCTGAGATTTTTTTCATTTTCATTCAAAAGAACTAATTTTTGGTAAATAAAAAAAATTTTTTTACCATCAATGCATTATAAATAAGCCATCAATTTTTATTTCTTTAGGCAATTAGATTGTAAATAAAATAGATTGTAAATAAAGTGGCGAAATTCTTAAGTTTCAACACTTGTAGTTTTCTTGAGAATAATATTAATCAAATTTCAATTTTTTTTAGATTCGATATGTTTCGCCAATTATAAAACAATTTTATAATTATTACAATTAAATTAATCATTGTTGTCAATCATTGTTGATAAAATTATCACATTTGTATTTTCTAATCTAATTTTTCACATGAAAAGCTTTTCGAAAACCTGTATTAATATTATGAACAAATTTTATTTTGTTAAATTTCGTTCGAAATATGTTCTATGAAAAACGATGTTCCATTTTAATAAATGATCCATCTTTTTATCACATCAACAATTGACAAAATACCGATACTATACGATCTATACTATACTAAATTCAGCAAATTTCAAATTTTGAGTCAATGTCTAAAAAATATTATAATTTAAAAGCACTTTTAGTCATAAAATTCACATGCTATTTTATATGCAGCAACATAATACAGTACCTTTTTACAATGCTCTTAATATGAACAAATATTTTACAAAAACTTCTTCGTGCAGTATAAAAAATTATAATGATAATTATAATGATTTGCACATGATACGTCCACTTTTGAAATATCCATGTTAATATATTATTGATCGAAGCAAATCAGATAAATTGTGTTTATTTTCTTGAAAATATGTTTACTAAATTCGATCAAAAAAAATTTTTTTAAAATTTGATATTTGACATCTCAAACATAATAGTTTTATTCCTTATATAATTTACCTAATGTTTACGAGAAGTAAGGAAATATCGATTTCAGAAATTTTGCTTAAATAAAGTGTCAAATAGATGTAAAATTTAATAATTTTTTTATGCATTCATCAAAATTTTTTATTACATGTCTTCATTTTTAACTATTCTCTAAAACATCGTTCATTTGTAATTGTTATATGTTTCAAAAAAGTCGTACTAAAAAACTTCAAAAAACTCTGTGCTAAAAGATTTATGCATTACAAAACCTATTTTTTTGTGATTATTAATATTTAAGGATAATCAATAATTCAGTGATATTTAATGAGTACAAATATTGACTGAGAAAAATAATATGTTTTACATGAACTAGAAAGAATTGTCTCTAGATAATAGAAATAATTTTCTGATGAAAAATAATTATTAATTAAAAACTGATTTTAAAATATATATTCCCTTATTAAATAATCTTCTATTCTACAACAAAAGTATCTTGAATCAATATACTTTTAATATAAATACATCATCGTATGATTGATTACCATGCTATGGATTTATATGATATTGTTACTGAACATTTTGTGGTTATAAAATATAAAATTCTCTAATTACAATATAATTTCGAGGTCTCAACGTTTGGTTTCAACAAAAAGGAAGATCAAATAAACAAATTAATTGTAAAAACTCGAATCGTATTCCTTCGAATGTTCTAATTTATCTACTGTCTTTTTTGTGCTTCATATTCATTACAAAAGTTATTTTTTATATATTTTCAAATTATATAAAATATTTAAAAAATTTTCTTAAACGAAAGATACTTAATATTTATAAATTTAACAATGGCCATCCTCTAAATATGAAAAAAATTATCTATACATCTCAGTAAATTAAAGAGAGTTATAATAAATTTTTGTAACAATTAATTAAAAGACAATTTCAACATTTCTTTTGGAATATCTTCTCTTGAAATAAATGTGAAAATATTATTGATTCGTTATTAAATCAAATGGTACGCGAATTATGAACAATCGAGAACATACTATAAAGCACTTGATGATATAATTATTTTAATTGTAAGATGATATTAACCAAAAATGAAAAGAGATTTCTGAAATTGACTATTGTACTATTGAATAATTTAAATCTCTGAAGAATTTCAAACATAACTAACAATATTTAAATGAAAAACTACATCCTATTGTTTTTAATTTGAAACAAAACTAATTTTTGGTTTGCAGTACATATTACACGATGCAGAATATTATAATTATAATATAAATTCATATTAATATACACCCAATTCTGTTATGTGTTCTGTCAATTAATATATACGTAATTTGGAAAAATTTTTTTTAAGTTAAAATCCTTAACTAACTAATTAAATAATCTTTATTTATATAAACACATCTTTTACTCTATATACTTATAAAAATAAGTTTCATAAAAACCATTATAGCATAATTTTATTGGTAGAAGTTTATAAAAAAAAATCTGTACAAAAGTGACCCTGACTTTAAAATTCGAAATCAATTTTTTTTTTTTTTATTGCATCATATTCTAGTTATTATGAGAATAAAAAATCTCAAAGAAATTACGTATTGCAAATGAATATGGAAGAATTGTAAAAATTTCAATAAGTTTTGAATTTATTCATCACATATTTATACTTGTATTTACGTTTAGTAAGAAAATTTTATTCAAGAAATTACATATTTTCCTAGAACTCGATATTTATTTTTCGAATAAAGTACAATTGTTCCATAAAATATAAAGAATAAAATAAAAAATAAATAGATAGCGAACATAATTAGCAATTAAATTTCATCAGAAACATAAAATAAAAGTAAAATGTATAAAAAAGCTTTGAGTACAAAAAGATTTTAAATTTTTTAACAAAGCTTGAATTGCGTTGAATCACACTAAATTATATACAAGAAATCCGGATAAAAACAGAATTAGGTGTATCGTTGAAAATACATAAAATAATTGAAAAAACTGAAGATTAAATTTTCATTGGACCCTTCTCCTATATCTACTCGAACTGTATCAATGATATGCAATTTAAAAATATACTTTAGCTAAAATAAAAAGTAATTACTCAAATATTAAGCTCTGTGACTACTAAAATAAAAGAAACAACAATCTTAACTTATATTTTGTATTAAATCAATATTTGTTATTAAAGTAAAAGAAGTGCGTCGAAGCAAAGCGAAGGAAAAAGAAAACTAATCAATCATAGGGTGCGAATATACAAAATTAACATAAGAAAAAGATTAGATTATGACTAAGATTTAAATATATCTGAAACACTCCTATATTGATATCTAATCGAAAATATCGATTTTTAGTAATTCTTAAATCTGCTCTTTTTTTTTCACGGTGACTGCGCTTTAATGCGTACAATAGTACATACATTAAAAATAACACAAAATCAGCGGTCATGAATAATCAATGATTCCCATAGCACAAACACGAATCTGAATGCGTGAAAATTTAAACATTCGCGGATACATATATATATGGAAAAAATGAGATAATAGAAAGAAATGGAAGTATACATATACATATGTATATGTATATGTGTATGTGTATATATATATATATATATATCTAACCTCTTCACTGGTTGTTTTGTCCTGTCGTTGACCTGGTGACGAAGTAAGAAGATCCGGTAAAACGGAACTGGGCCGAGATCCAGGTGATGAATCCGATCTCTGAAAATCACTGCCACTGCCGCCACCTCTCGAACGATCACCACTTTCCCGATTCTATAAAAATATCAATTAATATTTCAATAGATAGCTATTATCGATAGAACGGAAAAAAAATTCAAAAGAAAGGGGTAACAATAACATCTGCTGAAAATTTAAAACCTGAATTTTTCTAAAATCTTCATCAATCAATAGATTAAATTTAACTGCCTATGTTCACTTTCCATCTACACATTGAATTAAGTTTAATTTGTAATAAATTTTAATTGATATAATGTAGATATATATTTTAACATGAAATATATTTTCTTAAAATTCAGGTATTAGGACAATCAAACAGATCGCACAGAAATAAATATCTCAAAGATCGAATTGGAAAATCATAACAGACAAAGAGAAGATATAGAACAAAATGGAAGGGAAAATAATGAAATTAAGGATAATGATTGTACAAGGATTGAAGAACAGAAGAAAAGACAAGCAAAAACACGTAAAAACAATGAGAAAATGGATAAGTGCGCTTGTAAGCAACAGAAGTAAATACTAACAATAAGTATATTTTAACTGATTCATACATCGCTATGCAAGATTGGAGGAACAAAAATATATAGGTATTTTTTTTTTTTAATTTTTACATACTCGCATGATTAACGAGAAAAAAATTTTTATGATTAAGTGTAAAAAACTTGCGTGTAATTGCACGAAACATAAATAAACCGAATTCATGCATAGTGAATTAATAACAATAAATAATAAACATTTATTTCACTTATCTACTGCATGAACAACACATAATTACACACATTTTCTAAAGTAATAATGGAAGCAAGGGATAAGCAATTTCAGGACCCTTTTTATATTTATAACATTAGCAAAAGCGGGCAATGAAATAACATACAATATTTTGACATGGAATTATCGATTAACTATACATTGATTTCTATAGATGCTCAGGTTTATAACGGTAGCATTCATACTTTAATTATTTTATAGGCTAAATATGTATGTATTTCTAACTAACGCAGTACATATTTTTCAAAATATACATTTTATTTTGCAACAGAATAACATTAGAACCAATGGAATAACATTGGTACATATGGAGTAACATAGTACTTTAGTACAGTTACAGACTAAAATTCGAAGAGATAGTTTCATAAATAACACGAATAACATAATCGAGAGAGATGTATTTATTCAATACGCTAGAATAACTAAAAATTTTCAAAAAATGAAAGTTATTGTTCATATATTTATTTCTCGCGGATGCTTATAAAATACATATTAATACTACGATCAGCACGAAATATTTAAAACCAATTGGATAATATATTGTAAGCTGTACTGTGACTTAAATGTGACAATTATGCAAAATAAAAGATTAAATATATTTCTATTGTAGCGATCAATTTTTATTGAAACATAATAAATAATTCTATTTTTTTAAGAATTAATTTCTAGCAGAAGCATAAAAATGGACAATTTCCGTAGTTACACATTGATTCCACGAATAATAGTTTTAAAAAAACGCAATTTGTACCATGCTAAAGAAATAATAAAAAACAAAGCATGCTTGATACATGCTGGGACATAGCAATACAAACATACATTACATACATACATTAAATAAAATGAAAGCATCATGCAAGACAATAAGTCTCAATCATGATTTCTAACACGAAAATATTTGCAAGCTAATTACAAATCTATACATGTAACGAGTAACATACAAACGCGCGCGCATATACGCATACGCATACAACAGCACTCTCTCCTCCATCTCTTAAAATATTTTTTCGTTAGTAGTATTTCCCTTTCTTTCTCTTGTAAATAGATTTCGTTCTTTAATTCATCTTACTCACGTACAATTCTACAATTTTCAAATGATTATAAAAAATTTCTAACCTAGAATACACATTATATATACATTCAAAATTGACTAATGCAGTGTTGTCCAAATTTCACTCGCGAGTAACATTCCTACCACTTTTATCATTAAAATCAAAACACTTGTCATTTATCCAGTATAACTACGAGTTTTATACCTCGAATATTAAACGCGGATGCCTTCTTTAAAACAATCCAATGGAATTGATTACATTTTGTCTTAACTGAAAAAAATATTTAACATGAAAAAATTTAATATATTTTAGGTTCATTAAATAAAGGAAACATGATAAATTTCCGAATAAATGTTTATCCAGTATAATACGACTGAAAGAAGACATAAAATTTCAAGTACTCGATCAATGTACATTATTACATTTTCTATTAAATTTTCAAAGAATTATTATTATAATATATACTTATCGCTAAGATTCTTCCAATAAGATACAGTCAATTATTAATAACACTGAAAGAAAAGAACATAAGAATAATAATATAATTTTCATATGATATGGGATATTTAATATAATTTTGTTTGATTAATTTGTTGAATTCTATATTTTCCGTAATAAATTTAAATTAAATCAATTTTATAACTTAATTTTATATATAAATAAATTTAAATTAAATCAATTTTATAACTTAATTTTATAACTAAATTGGTATGATTTCCAATAATCTAATATTAATCTAATCTAAAACTAGTTAAGAATTAATTTACATGTAATATAATAAAATTCAAACAAAATATTTAGATTCTTTCTTATTAGAAGAATTTCAACCATCAAGGAATAACAGATTAAAAAGAATCTGTAAAAAAAATATAAAAAACATAAAAATTCAAATTTTATCGAATTTTACTTCTGAGGCTGCTCTCTCATTTTTGGTATGGCACAATCGCTGGATTCATTGCAACAAATTTAATGAAAAATAATACTCTAAATTTATTAAATAATCTGTAACAAATTGCGAAATGCATAACTAAGAAAAAAATTAAGTTGCGTAACGAATCTGGACACCACTGAATTATTGGTCTTTATCTCATCAACTTATCCCTTTCCATTTCTTTTTTCTACATGACATTTCATTTAAAAATCTCAACACAACAATTAGTATTACTCTGTCTTCTTGTTTAAACTTTTTCGAATCAATAGAAATTGAAATAAATATGCATTGTATGTATTGCATTTCTGAATGTAATGTTGATACCTAATAGTATCAAATAACTGAAGAATAAAAAATCATGATTTGTTTAAATTTTAATTGGTTAACTAGAATTAGACATGCAAGAAAGTAACAAAATAACACTTGATCGCTGTATCATTATAAAATCGTAACTATTATTAACACATTTATTCTGAAACTAAATAATATATAACTCACATATTTAAATTTAATTCAAACGATTGATTCTAAAAATTCTTCTTAAACAAAAAACCAAAAAATTTAGAATAGACGCTTATATACTGACAAAACTATTGATTAATTCTATAAAAATAAAAGAGCATATATGTATATAAAATTCGATTTAATTATCAATTCAGAAATTAATCTTTGTTATTAATCTTTGTATTTTCGCAATAATCACTTCTACATCGTAATATTTCTTACGCCAAAAATTTTATAACCTGCATTTATACGAAATGAGATGTTGCGAAAGTACAAGAAACATTCTGTTTGCTAACGATTCGCTTGTATGGAAACAATGATGTCTTTTTCTTAACTTAGAGAACAAAAAATGAGAAAGAAGGAAAAAAAGAAACCGTAATGAGATCAACCGTTGAACCTGTGTTGATATGTATAACGTGAACATAACGAAAATGACGTACGTAAGACACACTTTCACAAATTTTTAACTGCTCTTTTTTCTGAATCCCGCGATGTTTCGCTGCGATGATCGTAGCAACATTAGCAGTTTCCCTTCACAAGGTGATGTAACGTAGAAACAAGACGAATGTCCTCAAAGAAATTCCATGCGGTTAATCCTCCTCTCTCAGGTATGGAATTTGAAATAATGATAAATATCATTATAGCGATAAGATTTCATATTTTCATATTAAGTATCGTAGATCACTCGAAAGGAAGGAAAGGATTAGTTCCAAAAGAAACGGAGCAATAGTAGCAGTGGCAATAATGATGCTGACGATGATATTGATGACAGTAATGTTAGTGGATGATACTAAAAATAGCGCACTCTATTCGTATTGTTGGATATTGGGATTCCTGAAAATGAAAGCAACTGTTTTTACATGTTTTTATCTCCAATAATTGCTGCTCGTTCAAACAATATTATTTATAATATACATACAAAATAATATTTTGATATAAAATATTATTTTATATCAAACTCATTGCAGCAACATTTTTTTTACGCGAGAATCTCAACAATTTTTATTGAGGAATATGTACATTTACACAGGAATATGTCGTTTCACTAACTTCAATTTCCACAATACTTTTCAATCATCCATACGAAACTATTTTTGTCGTATTAATGTGTTTTTTCTTTCAATCTTTCACCATCTCCTTCTCCCTTTCTCTATTCCCTTTTTTATTTATTCTTCTACATATAAATAATTAAAGAATATAATAATTTTAATTTTAATTTGAAGTCTTATTCATAAGAAGTGAATATATAATATAAGACAAACATATAAAATTGAATTTTTTTAATATAAAATTTTACCTATAATTTTCGTATATATAAATGCGTAATAAAAAATGCGTAATAATGAATGTTTTGTTAAAAATTTTCATAATGAAGTTAGTGGAACATTACATAGTTTCATTAAATATCATCAATCGCATTTTCTATTTTAATTGAAAAGGTTAAAAAACAGCAACAAATTATAGGATGATACTAGTAAAAAGAAAGTGTATATTATTTGTTAGTGACAATACTATGTATATTTTAGTAAATGTAAACTTTTACTTTTCTTTATAAAATTCAAAGATACTAATTTATACTATTGTAGCGTGTAGGTACAAGTTATATTGGTTAATATTGGAATAATATCATTCACAACAGCCATAGTATAATAATAACGACAATAACAATAGCGGCAATAGTATTTCTAAAACGATAACAAACAACATTTTTATATAATTTTTAACCCTTTGCTAATAGTAAAATAACATTTATACATTTTAATTAATAAAAATATAAACTTTTCTTTGATTGTAAAATATTTACTCTCAAATCATTTTAGATATGACATTTTTCTCTTCTCTCGCAAATTCTAAATTCCATCTTATTTTTAAAACAAAATCAAATTATATAAATTAAATAGTAAATATAATAGGAAAATTATTAATATTGTAATATGGTATTTCGTTACAAAATAAATAGAAAATGTTAAATCAAACCCTTTTGCTCTGAAATTTATTGCCTTATAAATTAAAATTTTTCATTTTTCAATTGATCATTTTTTAAATAATCATTTCAACTAAAATTGTCCTGAATTCTTTTTAAGAATTTGAAATACTGTTACCCTAACAGAAATTTTATGTGAAATAATAATATTCCATCCCAATCGTCTAACGATTCATCAAATTACCTCTATTCAATATTTAGTTGGGATTCTAAACAAAATGAAAAAAATTTAATCTCTAAGCATGAAACTCAGTAGATACTGATATTTATGACTTATGATGTTGATACTTCGAGATTTTTAATCCCTGCATTAACGAAAGATTTTCACAGTTACGAAAAGATTGAAAAAAATAGGTTCAAGGAGAAATTTGAAAATCCTATATGATTCATATGATACTATCGATGTACATATGATTACAAAAGTGTCAATATTTATCGTATGATTTAAAAATTAAACAAGATAAACCGAAATCATTGCGTTATTGTAGATTTCCCAAATGTCTAAAAACGATAAGAAGGTGAATAAGATGTAAGTTATATAGCAAAGAGTTAGGTAATGAAATACATTGTAATAATAACAGTAAATGGTTTATAATGAAATTGATTAAAAAACTCTGAAAGTGAGTAATGTCTCGTTTTAATACTACTTGATAGATACTATGGAAAAATATTTTTGTGCACAAGGAACAGAACGAGAAACGAAGTTTTGTTAATAACACGGAAATGTTCCCTTTCCTATGTTAAAGTAACAACAATCTTAAAATATTACTATTAATAACATGAAATGATATATTGTTAATTCCATTATACCAGGTATATTGGTTATTAAAGGTCTAACGTTCCTCTATAAAGCTTTGTGCGACCTTGTCTGAATGATTAATCTAGTAATATAGTAGGAGAGATAGTAGTAATACTGGTAACAGAATACTGATAGCTCTAATAGTTATGTATCCTACTCATGTCTGTAAATTTGAAGAAATAATAAAAACAAGGAAGGTAACGGGAAAATGCGCCTAAAATTCGAGCGTAGCTGACTAGCTTTCTATGTCGATTTTTATATGCTGTTAGATATTGGAAAAATGGATGTCTGAAGATTCAATGACAAAATATGCCTATCGATATATATATATAAAGTATATCTACGAAAATAGAGAATAAAATTTAAACAATTAGCTGTTGATTAAGTACCGAGTTTGCATTTTGTTAAGGAACGTGAAACAGCTTAGAAAATATCAGAAAAGGACACCTTAGAAAATATCGCACTTAATTCAGAGAATTTAACTTGACTTGATCCGCTTGATGAAGTAAGCACAAAATACATAAATATAATGATATATCGAGAGGCATTTATCAGGATGGTGGACGTTTATGAGAATCAAGGTATCAAAGTTGACGCAATGGTAGAGAAATTGAAGGTAGAGAGATATAAAGGTAATGCAATAGGTATATATTCTTCAGGCAAGCACACAGGCAGGGCTGATAGGGGGAACTGACCTGGGTGACAATGGGGCTGTACTCGCTAGCCGTTGTACTGGCCGTAGATTTAATAGTTCCTGCTTCGTCAACGGTGACAGAAACAGCATCTGATGGTCTACAACTGCGTCTTCTCGTAGTGTCGTCTTTATCACGTCCAAAGTCGAATTTTCTGGCATCGTATCTACTACCGAAAACGATCTCGCTCTCGGTTTTTTCCCTTCTAGGCCTTTGAAGGCCATCACGACCGAACGAAAAGTCTGTGAGAACCGGCTCACCGGTACTGACGGCATTTCCTTTTTTCCCAGTAATGCCAGCAACGCTTATCTCGCTGCCACGCCGGTTACCACTTGAGAATATACTCGATCTCGAAGAGTCTGACTTCTGTAAATATGCAGAGTGTCTCGCGGAGGGGAAGAAGTCGGAATTCTCGCGGCGGAAAGCACGTGCAAAAGCGCTGGATGTGTTGCCAAGCTTCGAATCGCTTTCTTGTCGTCTATGCGCTGCTTTCAACTGCTGCTGCTGCTGCTGCTGCTGCTGTTGCTGCTGCTGCTGCTGCTGCTGCTTTTGATGATGCTGTTGTTGCTGCGAATGATTCTCATGCTTCCTACGAGATGACAACTGTTCCTGCCTCTTTAACGTTTTCTCCGTGGACGACGAAGAAAGGTGATTCTCGTTAATAGACTTGCTCGCCTCTGTTGTCTCTTGCGATGGTTCTTGTTTCATTTTATCCAATCGTTCATTAAAACCCTGAAAGAAGCGGGTGAAATCCCACTCCTTCAGTAGAAGTTGCTCCTCCACCTCGAAGCGCCGATTGTTGTTAGCTGTGCCGCGATCGTCTGACATCTGACTAAGTTTCTAGGGAGCGCGTACGAAGGCGATAAACAAAGTAACAAAAGAAAAACCATTCACACAAAAAGAAGAAAATCATTAGCGTGCAGTGATACATAACGCGGGCTAGCTGTGATATTGGCAGTGCATTGCGATCAAGTGTAATTATCAACCGATCAATGGAATTTATTTTCTAACGTATTGGTGACACACGTTCCACACGAAGCAAGATAATGTAAACAATAACATCTACTATACTTGATACGATGTTATGCGATGTTTGTCATGAGGAACATTCCACGATACGAAGCTACATGAAAAGAAATCGTGAGATTCGAACTGATCTCATCTATCCAACTACTAGGAGGAATTTTTCAAGCGTTGAAACAACTTTTTCAGCTGCGGATTTTAAAATATTCTGTTTCAAGTATGCTCAATGCAGAATCCGTATAATTATAATCTTTCTGCAAATAGATATAGATATAGATACTCGTCATTATATACACTGTACACCTCGTGATATTATTGATCAGTTCTTCATTTCGCCGATCGTTTTTCCTCTTTTTATATCTATATTCTTTGTACGTTTAGTTTAATATTTAATTCAGTATTTTTGTATGTTATTGATAGTATATATGATGACAATACATTCAATTACGAACCGTATAATTATAAGAGATGAAAACAACAAATGTACAAACAAAATGTGCAAAAAGCAGCTTCAGTCATTTCGAATTGCACGACAATAATTAATATGAAAATTGACAAATGTTTCTGACTATTTCTGACTATCGGTAAATGTATAACAATACAGAGAGATATGTCTATAAAAAAAGGAAATGGAAATAAAATACAATTATTTGTATTTCTTTTCTCTTTCTTAATTCTATTTGAAATTGTTTCTTAAAAATGTTGAAGCATGAAATGTTTGAAGAATGAAAAGAGTAAAAAATATATGAATCGCTCTATGAAAATATAATTAAATGACATAAATTTAAATGTTACATTCAATCCGTATGTGAACATTGATCGATCCCTATCATCATCAATACACATAAAAACGACAAGAAGATGCTAAAAATATTACGTTGACTTGCAGTTAAATTGAAGCATAATTAAAAAACACTTACCCTTTTCATGACTAGCGTACGATCTCCTGATTCTTCTTCATCAGGGGTAGGTGGAAGAGGTCGATTTGGTGCTCCACCTGTATGTAAATGATAAAATAATATACTTTGTATCTTACAACTAAAAATTCAATACAGACTTTACTACGTACATACATAGGTAGGTACGAATACGAATTTCGTTAAAAAAATTTTTAAATCTATTTTCCTACTTTTTCAATATAGTCAAAAACAAAATAAAATGAAAACTTCCCAATTAACGTGTGTGTATGTGTGTGTGTGTCTTTAAAAAATGTTTAATACATTTTGAAAGATTAAACGATTTTTTTAAATCATTAATAAAATGGAATTATAAACAATTCTATTCTAAAAATAAAATTATAATATAGAGTTATGTCAATGAATCATTCATTTTTAACTCTTTCTTATATTGACTCTACTTGCAAATAGCTATTATAAAACAGCCAAACCGTACATACATATATTTTATCACATGACATAGCGTAACATTTAATACTCAGTCGCATCATATAAATTGAATATGAATTTAAAAATTTGTTTAAAATAGTTATAATTTTCAGGAAAATTCCAATGATAACAGATGATTCGAGTTACAACAGTAAATGTTCGACTATCGATAACTACAGTAATCACTGTTAACAGAAGACTCAACATCATCCTTTTAATTCTTTGATTTTCAAATTATTTATCTATTTGTTTATCTTCGAACGTTACTTAAATCAAGAGTGCATGCTGACCAATTAAAAAGTAAAGTATTCTTTGTATGAAAAATCATTTTTTACGACTTTGATAAACTACAAAATTATCGTATTAAAAAATGAAATCGTTCTCAGCATGTTTCCTAATTTGTTATTATACTGAAGTATTATTCGTAAATTACTGCAAGTGATACCATTCACTTAATCTTAAATTATATTAATATTTCCAGAATATAACTGTTATTCATTTGATATTGCATTTTTATCATTTTCTTCTCATTTTATTTAGTTTATCTCACTCCATTTAGTGAGAAAATAAGAGAAAAATTTAATATTTGTGAGAATATATTTATAAAAGATCTGTGTATAACAACTTCTTTCTTTTCCTATAAACAAAATTCATTTGTCTATTGCATAACGGAAGGCAAAAATTTATTTAAATTTATTTTTTATCTTTACCATAAATGTCGCACAAATGTATTGAAATGTTATAGAATACGATAAAATAGAATTATCTAGAAAATAGGATTCCTCGTCGTTTTTAATAACTTTGAAATATGTTGTCAAGATCATTATTCTGAACAACTTTTCTCTATACATGTTACATTTCTTGCTCATGTTTCATTCTTGGTTTCCGAGATATAAGCAAGAAAAATATTCGATCCAATTTCCAAATACGTATCACCTCACACTTGACTGAAATTATTGCTTTATATAAAAACAAATAATGTTTATGAGAAGAACTTTTGTGCAATTCTAAAAAGATAAGTTCTAAAATTCTGTGAAAAAATTTTAAAGCAGAAGTAAAGAATTATTTGAAATAAGTCGAATACAAACGATCCTACTGATTTAAGTTGTCAATCGGTTTGCAATGCTGGCCTGAAGGAACCTAATTTGAACCTAATCTACAAAGTACAATATATAGTATCGAAAATATTTTTACATATATCCGCATCTCACCGATACAAGTTACCGGTTACCTTACAGCAACCGGCCACCAGAGTTTATATACTCTAACTGAAACACACATTTAAAAAAATAATTGTCTCTTTAAAAAGAAGTATCGATTACTTTTCCCTAACGACAAAAACCGTTCGTTAATGCTACCATTTAGAAACAATTCACAAAAATGAATAATTCTTAATGAATTAAATAAGTTATCAGGAGGAGACAAGAAAAAAAGTATGATATTTATTTGAAGTCGAATATCCCACTAAAACAATCGATATCATTTGCCTTTTAGAAAGTATATAGTAATATAATATAATGTAAAGTATAAAAAAATATAAAATATATTTTGGTAAATATCTCGAAAACCAAGGGCGTGCGACGATAATTTATAGGGAAAAATTGTTCAGAATGATGATGTCTTGATAACATATTTTAAAGGTGAAATATGAATCCTCTTTTTCAGATAATTACTTATTATTAGAATATTACATCAGTGACATTAAAACGTCCAAGTCCGCGAAATTGATAGTAATAAATTGATGACTAATTTTTATTCCTGAAATTACTCGAGTAAGAGATGATAAAATAACAAAACAGCTATTTCTCAAAATTTGAAATTAACGAACAATAAATCATTTCATTAAAAAGTTGTATATTCTTTTAACACAAACCACTGCAATATCTATAGAAAAAAAATATCTCAATCAAACTTCTATATCGACTAGATAAAAATAAAATTTAAAATATTTTAAACTATTTTAAATTAATTAAAAATATTAAATTAATTAATTATTTGGCCTCATCGTATAGTAATAAAGAAAACGATTTTAAAAAAGGAAAGAATATTACTTTTTATTACGCTAGTAAAATTGTAAGACCTACTATATCTTCCGAATAGATGAATTCCCGAAGTTTAGATTCTATATTCATGGTTCTTTCATACTCTTTGTAATATCTCAAACTTTATTTCGATCGACAATGGGAAGAAAGGGTAGATTCGGAACAACTCTTTTTTTTATTTAAGATTTTGTTTCCAAAAAAAATTGACTTTGAAAATTATCAATTACACTTGAATTTAATTAATTCAGTAATAAATAATACATAGGTTATTCTATCTGCGAAAATAAATTAAGAGCGTAGAATACAATTTTTTCATAAGACATGTGATATTCGTCGTTTTCGAGACAATTAAATTTAAAAATATATCGGATACACGTTTACCAAGTTAATTCTTTTGAAAATGAAACTGGAAAAATTTTATTCTTCATTTTTTATTTATTTTCTAGCTATAATCTTTTGCCCATTATTCATTCCTGTCTAATCCAGAATTAGCTAAATTTAAATATTCAATAACTTAACAAAAAAGATATAAGCTTCAAGTTTTATGACTGTTATTGAGAGACAAGTTTCGGTTTTCAAATCTATTTAGTCATAAAAAAAAATTTCAACGTTTTTGCAGCCAATTTTTCAAAATATCGCTATTTCTTTTATTTCCTATATGATGTAAAAACATTATTGAAAATGTAAAAATAGAAGCTTCATGTTTCAAAAATTAAATTAAGATAAAGTGAAATATTAACCTTAATCTTCGTATTTAAGTGAAATACAATTGAAGTACATCCAAACTATAAAATTACAATTCAAAATAATCAATCAATCATTAATAAATTATACTATACACTATATCACACAATAACCCAATTCCATAGACATACGAGAATCGACTGATGAATGCATATTTAAAAACAAAAAAAAATATTTAAAAAAAATACACTAAAAACAAAAATAGAGTAAAAATATTATACAATTCATTGGCTAAAAAATGATGTATTCACTTAACATAATTATCATTGAGAGTTACAAATATCGTAACAAGTACAATTTGTTATTGTTATTTGTTAACTAGTAACTTCAAAGATTTCACTTCATACAGTCACTGATATAATATTTCATTCACGGTTTGAAATGAAACAGAAATTATAAACTGCTGAATCAGATGAATATGACAGATGTTAACAGATGTAGTAACTCTATTGATTCTGTTTATTTTTGAATTCGGCATACACACCTTCTCAGTTTCTTGAATGTTTCAATGTACAATTAAAGTAAAATTAGCAACTTTTCTGATTTCCAAATAATTGGCTAAATTTGTGTTGAAAACCGGCAAAACTATTCTTTGTTTTAATCGCATTTACATTATACACGTATATATGTATGTTCATTCTAAAACGTATTGATCACAAACGAGTAAAATAAAATAAATAAACTTTGGAGCATTTACGATATATCCGTGAATAATAAATGCAGTTCAATATATTCTTACTCTATCGCTTTTGATCTATAGGCTAATATCTTACTTGTCAGCTAATCCCATAGTATGTCAAAAAATTAATCAAAACTTCATTTCACTAAATTATATTCCAAATTTGTATCAATTATAATTCGAGAACTTTAGCATGTATGATTTTACAATAATTTGTGTAATTGTGAATATGTGTACACTATATGCACGTCATAAGAATGAAAGAAAAAAATATTAAGCAACATAATGCTGTCAAACTTAAAAAAAAAACGTGATAGAAATAAGAACAAATAGTAAAATGATTTTAATCCAGTTTACGTCTTTTTATTCCCAAGAATGAAAATCCACTACAAAAATCGTCTTGTTAAATATATAAAGAATTCTAAAAATGCTATAAGTCACCTAAACACAGCTTCAATTGCTCCAATACTGCTACCAAATGGAAAATAGAAACAGTATCATCAGCGACTAACAATGTTTTGAAAGGAACAAAGTTCACATTATCAGTCTTATTATTTTTTAGCATTAAGAGGACCCTCTAGTGACAATTTTTCCTAAATTTCAGAGATCCAAAAATTGGTTCAAAGTAAAATATTTTTTCTTTTGAGAATCAAGACAATCGTACATGGTCTAAAGTTCAATCATTATCCAGTTTTCATTGTGTAAAATTTCGTTCTGATAATATTTTTTTTTTGAATGATATAATAATTTTTAATACTTTTGAAAATAGAACAATGTATTATTTAAGGTCGCGTAAGCCAATAAATTTTCAAAATTAATTTTTTTAATTGAAGAATTTTAGGCTTACTATTTACGTTGTACAAAACTTCTACATCAATTATTTGCCTAATTTCTGTAATTGTCTATACTTAATTATAGTATTTCAACATATGTATTACTATTTTATATTTGTTCGAATTCATTACCCATGATATCATTATCATATTAAAAAAATAAAAAATAATTAAATAATTATAATACTAATAAGTATCGAATAATTAAACGTATATTTTCTTATATTACTTTTATATTACTTTAAATTTGATAAAATATAAAACATTTTCATCAAATATACGTATATAAAAACGTTAATCACAACACATTTTATTATTTAACGATACTAATCGAACTGCACGCAATCGTAGCTAGATAACGAAGATATTAATATTTTATATTTTAAAAACAAATTTTCCCATTAAAAAGTAATAAAAGGCTGTTCTTTTATCATATTATATTTTTAATTGAACATATACAGATTATAAAATGATTTGAAGTGCAAAAACATCAAATACGTATAATTGATTTTCATATTTGTGAATAATATGCACTTTCATGAAAAAGATAAAAAATTTCTTGTTCGATGTCCTACCTTTCGGCTTACCTTCGAGGTGAGAGTTTTGAGCATTGTGCGACGACGTCGACGATGGGTCCGCGGATGGTCTGAAAGGAGAAAATTCGGGTCTGCAGCAACACGCATAGAAATGAAGAGAATCGTGATGGCGCACGAACGATGTAGAATGCGTTGGATATATTTGCATGGCGAGGCGGCGAAGACGACGATTCGAAGCAACGTGTTGAAGCGGAATGACAAATGAAATCAAACAAAAGACCATTAGTAGGATTAATTTAATTTTTACTTACACGTAAAACTTTTACTTTTACATAGAACAATATAAAAATTAACCCTTAAATTACTTTTTATTTGCTATTTATTATTAATTATCATATGTTTTTCCTCTTTGCGCTCACGAATTATTTTCACATTTCTTCGCAAGAACTCGATAACCATAGAGACAATTTATTAGATTTAATTTAATATTATTTCTTCGAATTTATTTATGAATATTTATAATTCTATATCTTTTTAAAAAATTTAATATATTATAATCAGAATCTCTGGAAGTAGATGTATATTATCCTCAAATGATTGTATTCAATTAAAGGATACAATAATATTTATGTCAATATAATTAACAGACCGAGTTATTGCAACGAATGCAACATATTAATAGAGTTGGCAATCTAAGCGCAGACTTAAAATACTTTCAAATAATGCAGGTTTTTTTTTTAGTGCAATTATCTTCCTTTCCTGTAAGAAAAAACTAAGGCTTATTATATGTTTCTTATTATTGGTGTGTAACATAGAGTCCCCAACAATACAAAAATTTTGAAGTTATTATTTGTTTATTTTGTTGTTTCGTAACTTGATATAATATAATATTCAATATTAATTCAATAATAATGAATATAATTCATTGTTCAATACACAGGGTAAGTGTTTAGTAACGAAAAGATTGTTATATACACTGCCGCTCATAAGTACATATGTGGACACCTCCTTAACTCTTAATCCTCATCTATTTAAAAAAAATTATGAAATCTTTAATAAACTTCAGTAAATTTCATGTATAGTATTAGGAAACGCATGTATAGTATTAGGAAACGCATGTATAGTATTAGGAAACGCATGTAAACAATAATTTGTCAAATATTTCACCAACAATAATAAAAAATAATTATATCTTCTTCTCACCAGTATATTCGCCGTGTGCCTAATCGCATTTGCGTGTTGTGGCATTCTGTTAGTTTTTTCACTACTTCACTGTCAATTACATTCTACTCCAATTGTAAAACTTTCCATATTAATTTTTTTGACTTTGGACATCGTTTTCAGACTTGTCTATCCTTGTGATCCTATTAGTTACTCTATGGGGTACTCAATAAGTGGGGTGTCCATTCCATTATTTTCACATTAGAATATTCTTCTAATTGCCACAAACAATTTCGACATATTTTTCGGTGTATTTGGAGTCACTGTCGTGCAGAAGTGTGAAATTATTCTGTGCCCTGAAGGAATTTCGTTCTCTCGTAAAATGTTTAAATAAGCCTCTTTTTTAAAAAATACTGCTTATTTTTAATAAATATTCCATCATATTGTTACCGAAACAATCTCATACCATGACTGAATGGCATCCATGTTTAAAAGTAGGTACCACACAATTGTTATTTAATTTTCCGTTCACTTTGCGGCGAACTAAAATCCGGCGTTTGATACACTTTGAAACACACTCACCAATCTTCCAGGTTTTATTAAAAGTCTAAAACGAAAGAAAAAGGCTTCAGTGGACTAAGTGCCATAAAACTTGGTCATTAGAAGGTTGAGAAAATGTGTTATAGACGGATAAAATCTGTATTCAACGTGTTTGGTATCAAACGCCGAATTTTAGTTCGCCGCAAAGTGAACGAAAAATTAAATAACAATTGTGTGGTACCTACTTTTAAACATGCCATTCAGTCATGGTATGGGGTTGTTTCGGCAACAATATGACGGGATATTTATAAAAAAATAAGCGGTATTTTTAAAAAAGAGGCTTATTTAAACATTTTATGAGAAAACGAAATTCCTTCAGAGCACAGAATAATTTCACATTTCAATACACGACAATGACCCAAAATACACCGAAAAATATGTCGAAATTGTTTGTGGCAATTAGAAGAATATTCTAATGTGAAAATAATGGAATGAACACTCCATTTATCCGATTTGAACTCCATAGAGTTCTACTATGAGATCACAAGGATAGACAAGTCCGAAAACGATGTCCAAAGTCAAAAAAATATTTATGGGAAATTTTACAATCGGAGTGGAACCTAATTGACAGTGAAGTAATGAAAAAACTAACAATCAGAATGTCATAACACGCAAATGCGATTATAAAGGCACACGGCAAATATACTCATGAGAAGAAGATATAATTATTTTTTACTATTGTTGGTGAAATATTTGACAAATTATTGTTTAAATGCGTTTCCTAATACTGTACAAACTATACATGAAATTTACTTAAGTTTATTAAAGATTTCATAATTCTTTTTAAATAGATGTAAGAGTTAAGGAGGTGTCCACATACTTATGAGCGACAGTGTACATGTCATATATTTGTATCAATAATAAATGTCCCCTTTAGCTTTTACAGAAATTTTGCAAATTTGTATATTATCCACAGAATCCTTTTTCATGGAAATAACAGAAATCTTTCATACAATAAAAAGTACTAAAGATATTTTAAACTACTTTTTAGTATTTACTCCGTATGTTACATGAATGACTTACATTAAAATGATTCATTTAAAACAAGGTTAACAATTTGACAGCAGTAATTATTAACGAATCGTTAACTCAATCATTTGTGATATCTAAAGAATGAAACATCAAAACAAAAATGAAATATATAACATTTGTTATATATATAAGTTCAATGAATTCTTTATCCATAATGAAGAAATATTTTTCAAAAAATAATTATTCTATTCTTGGTAGGTAATACATACTCCGAATTGGGCAAATTTTATTTAAATAAATAACAATAACAATTTAGAATGATGAATCATTTATACAAATTTATTATTTTTATTTAAAACATAAAATAAAATTTTATTTTGTGTCCAAATCAAATAGATCATTTGCAAATATGTAATCTTTTATTTGAGTTGATACAGTGGAATAAAAAATTATTTGTAGAAATAGAAAGAAATACAAAATAAAATAATTTCATTTGATAACCAAATAATGAAATAACTTAGAGAAGATATTTGCTTGTTCAAATAAACTAACACAGAATTATTTCAAGATAATAGTGAAATAAGACGATGTAATAATCATTTTTCAAATATTTTGTTTGAATTATGCCCAAATCTGATAACAAAACATACGAAAATAATCAAAGTGTAAATACACGTGGTTGATTTTCGTATTCATTTGAAGTTAGTGAATATATTATTTATTAACCATTTGTGCTCATAAGAGATACATGATTGCATTTAAACTTGACTATTTTTCACATTGCTAGAATTTCGAGAATGTAAAGGTGACATTCATATATCAATATATACACATAGAAAATTCTTTTGTAAAAGTATGAAAAATACTAGGAAGAATCAAAAATTATCCGCACTTTGCCTGTAACTTTCCTTAGACTATTTGCAATGCCTTCTGCTTTCACATATTGTAAGGTCGTACTATAGCCATAATGGTGCGTTTTATCTCGATTCCTTCAATTTTGTTCCTTGTGTTGAAGAGTTAACATGACTTCTGTGGTCATAACCGATTTCTGTAATCTAAAGGTGTAGCAGGGGTTGAAATTCACAGGAGACTTTTAACACAATACGGCGATAGCATACTACAACCTCGCAGAAATGTCTACGAATGGACAGAATTTTTTCATTAGTAGTGGAGATTGACGGACGTTCTGCTCCTTCATCATGCGTCACACTTGTTCGGCCATTTTTAAACTTTTCTATCCACTCGTGGACTCCTGCTAGGTAGTGTACTGTCGCCGTCTTATCTTAAAAGCCTCCTATGAATTTCAGCCCCTGCTATACCTTCAGGCTACAGAAATAGAATCACTATCCTCTGTTCTTCGTTGATGCATACTGACAATGGAGAAGTTGTGTTAACTCTTTAACACAAAGGAACAAAATTGAAGTAATAGATTCACACCATTATGGCTATAGTACGACCTTATTAATATGCGAAAGCAGGTGTTGCGAATAGTATAAAGAAAGTTACAAGAAAAATGCGGATAATTTTTGACTTACTCTAGTATAAAAAATATGAAGATCATCTTTGTTTCTATTTCTATTAAATATTTTTACAAACATTTACTTTTAGTTTTTCACAAACATCAGTTGCTGAAAAAATTGCTGAGAAAATTAAATGCCATGAAAATGTAATAAATCTGACAAAGTCAATGTCATATTTTGTTTCTCGATCGTTAATCAGAAACTAAAATTATAAGTTAGTAACTTGATAAACTATAAGTTAGTACTTGATAATTTACTTTTACTTGATATACAAAAAAAAAACTGCACAAATTTTATTTCCAACAGTGAATCTCAGTAAATCTCTTTACAATGAAATCTCAATTATCCAGACCAATTCCAAAATAATCTGACAATCGAACGATTCACATTACGAATACATTACACATAGAAAATTATAATTTCTTATATATGTATTACATACGTATTTTTTAATCATCTTTCCCCAATCTTTTTGAGCCACTAAATTATATATATTTTGTTTAAAGTTAATACGCTCTTTGGGATATCCATAATATACATATATTCACTGGGGTATCTAATATATATTCAGATAATTGATGTTCGGATAATGGAGAATAGTTATAAAATGGATTTTTTTTGTAATGTTTTCACTGTCAAGAAAACTGGAACTTTTCGAATATTCACTATACAATCCATAATTTATCATTAATATGAAAGATCGGAAGCTTCCAAAAACTTTATGTAATTGAAGCAATTTTTTGAATACTAAAATATATATCTACAAAATCATCAGTAATTTGATAATAACACAAAAAAAGTGCTGAAGTTTGCTCATAAGTCATGGCGTTAATACCATACCGGTACATTTTATGTGTTTTTATTGCATAAATTTCAAATTACAGCATGATACGCCTTTATTAAATTGTAATTATTATTACAATAATTACAACTCGATGAAACTTAACGAATTAATATACAGAGATGCGTGGAAGTGACTCGTAAAACAGTTGATCTTATCTGTTATCAATCCTAAATAACAAATATTGTCAGGAGCGATATATTACAACATAAAATTTTGATTTTTGCTAAAGAGAAAAAATTAAATCACTTTCTTTTATATTTTTTTGTTTGAATAATGCTACCATAATGATGTCAAAATTTAATAATTCAAAGGCCAAACATTTCCAAAGAATTCATTCCACTCTAGTAAGTACTACTTCATTTGTTGTCGGGATCAATTACGGAACCTAATTTTTTCTACAGTTCTTTAATTTTGCATAAAATTCGTGTCAAAGCATCTAACACAACTATGATACGACAACTTGCAATTTTTAAGAAAAGCGTTGATTATTAATTAAATACTTTGGTTCAAAAATTGAACAAGCAAGAACTATAATATACAGCAATGAACTAATTTTATTTCAAATATCTGCTACTATTTTATTGCCTTAATTCAAGAACATCCCGTAGCAATGAGCAAACTGAAAATCAGCAATTTAAATTACTTGAAGTAT
This sequence comes from Frieseomelitta varia, assembly GCF_011392965.1. Classification (NCBI taxonomy): domain Eukaryota; kingdom Metazoa; phylum Arthropoda; class Insecta; order Hymenoptera; family Apidae; genus Frieseomelitta; species Frieseomelitta varia. Next base: position 112,721 of record NW_025110097.1, on the reverse strand, counting down.
ATATTTCCCGAATCAATGGTATTATAAAAAGATATTTGGAAAATTAGATATCTCTTATCTGTAATAAAGTTTTGATAATAAACTTGATATATCTCTAATTATTTACATTTTAATTTTCTAATAAAAATTTAGTTCTGCAAATTTTTCATTGATTTCCAACATTTTGGTAAAATAAAACCAAAAACAAAACCGAACAAAACCGAATATTGAATATAATTTGTTAAAGATATTTTTCAAAAATATAAGAAACTATTCTTCGTCACATTAATTTTGTTAAATCAAATGTGTGACTGCTTAAACAAACTATATATGTATAATTCAATTTTTTCGATTCCTACAAGTTGTAACATTTAGATGTTTAAATCGATTTTAACATCAAAGTCTAATTGGTTTAGCCACAGTTGGAGTCATATGCATTCCACATGCGCACAAAGTTAATTTTTATCGTCATTAACAATTAATTTTATTTATTAACATAAATTTTAAGTTTAATCCTTTTAGTACTCAAGAGCCAACATATTTTAATATTTTAAACATTTTTTTACATATTTGAATATTTCGGCTTTTCTTTTGGCACCTTATTTTTAAAATGTTTCTAAAACTATGTACATACTAAAAAGTAGTATGTTTGTTTTACCAAGATTTTTACACGTCCCTTCCTACGACAATACTTTGTTCTAGACGATATGTATAAAAAAATTGTAAGGTACGAAGAGAGTTAAGGGGTATTCTAGAGCAGGGATAAGTAGCCCGCGAGCCTTTGCCCCTACTTTCTTGATCGCTAGTGCTATTCTCTCCACTGCATCGATCTCTTCACTACATTGAAATTTCCTCGCCGTGCATAAGTCCCACTCTCTTATTGTTGATTTCCCTATTAAGCAAGTGGAGAGATCGATGCAGTGGAGGGAATAGCGCTAGCGATCAAGAAAGGGCTCGCAGGCCACTAGTTACACATCTCTGTTCTAGAGTAACAAGCCCAAAAAATTGATCTTTTGTTTTTTGCATATCAAAAGTACATTTCAGAAACATGATGGATTAATGGCAAATAAAATTATCTCTGTGTGAAATGTAAATAAAACTTTAAAAACTTTGAACGCGTTTTTTCGAAACAACGTTTCTCGAAATAGTTATCACGATCTTAAAAACTGCTGTGTTGCTTGAACTCAGAGTCTGCATGCGTCTTCAGAACATATGTATGTCATAATCGTGCCAAAATGTATCTTCTTCTAATTTTTCAATTTTTTAAAAAATCAGAAAAATCGAATTCTTATCTTATTAAATTTTCAATATCTTACTTTCTTTTTGATACCTGCTTTAATCATATTTATGTTAATTAAGAATCAATTAAATTTTTTTGTTCCTAATAAGCAGAACGACTTTAATCGTGACAACCATCAACGTATCTATTTTACATACCAAAAATTAATTTTCAAATTGCAAACAATTGCAATTAATTCAGGAATTAATTTGCAAACAAAATAATTTTTGATCATTCATCAAAGACAAGTAAATATGTAGAGACAGTAAGTATGTAAGAACAATGTTAATATCATTTAATTAAATTTTTGTAAAAGAAATACATTTGTAAAGAAGTATAAAAAGGCACTCATTATACTAGAATACTCACTTAAAAAATATTTTCGCATCATACTAATTATAAATTATTAGTGTTCTCCTCTATAAGAAGACAATCTTTTTTTAAATTAAACTATAGAGGAAAATTGATTCGAAATTGATATCATAAAGCTTCCAAAAAAGTTCTAAATAGATTTTAATTGTTACAATTAGTGATGATCATTAATTTTAAACAATATCTATTATATATTGGGGTTCACGATTCTATGGTGGTACGTAATACTTTTATCAAAAGTATTATGTTAGTTTTCTTTGTTTTACCTAATTGCCTATGATAGTAGAATTCAAAAATCAATCCTTTTGTCTCCCATTTCCTAACTTATTTTTTCGTTGTAAAACTTTTTTCTATAAATTTTTTCTATAATATTTTTTCTGTAATATTTTTTCGTTATAAATTTTTTCTATAAAAGCACCATTACAGGAAACATAGAACTGTTACTAATTACCAAAATATTAATCCACTGATAAAAATAAAAGGCTAATAGCTATATTATAGCAAGATTTCATAATATTCGATCAGATAAATTTTATAATCAATTTGCACTACAATAGCCAAAAACTAAGTCAAAAATATTAATGGTAATTATTTTATTGTTAAATTAGTAAAAATAAAAACAACAAAATACAATTTTAGAAATAATTTCTTTAATTTAAGTAAGATAAATCTTCATACTTTTCAAATATCCTTATTTCAAACTATTAGTTGTTTTATAAATATTATAACCTTAAAGACAATTTTTTTATTACACTTAGATTTCAAATTCAAATCACTTTCATAAGTTTAAATTAAATTTTTACGTGTTTCAAATACATAATTAACTAAATGTAATAAATTTTTATTAGGGAGCATCATTAGTATGTAAGTAATTTATTAGGTACCGGAAAAATTCGTGCAAATGAAATGAAATTGGATTTTAGTGAGTAATTCACAAGTTTTATACATGGAGTTAGTATATTAAAGTGGAAAGTTACATTCATGATACAATTTTTCGATGTTTATATAAAGTTAAAGATAGATGACGAAAAGATAAAAATAATACAGTTTTACTCTATGAATAAAAATTTAAAAATTCTCCAGCAAAGAGAAGCAATGGCTCAAGCGAGCCAAAGAAAATAATGAATCACTAAAAGACGAAACACGTTCAAAACAACGTCTATCTGTTATTGAATATTATGAGCTGCAAGAATATTTATATTCAAACCAAAAGATACTTGATTTTAACAAAATATTGAAGAAATGGCACCGCTCAAAAATGCCAAGATTTAACAAAGGAGAATAACAACTGTAGAGTAACAATTTACAATAACTCACTCTCACGATTTGAAATCGATTCGACTCAGGAACTCTAAAATCTATAATATTCAGATATTATATATCCGAATATTACGTCGCGAATCGGGTGATTTTTCAATCGGATTTTACACTTATTTTTTCTTCAATCTTTAGTGGATTCAATTGAATTTACAATATTGCTACCATTGTCAATGATAAAAAAAAGCAGGCATAATAAGAGTATTCAGTCCGCATTTACTCAACGACATAATTAATGCAGCTTGTATGCGATTCTATTGAATGAATACTTCAATAATGATTTTCGATTGATCGTAAAGTGTAAATTATATTACTTTTTCGGGAAAGTATGTTTTCTAAAAATAAATTAGCGTTTCTTTATTTATGCGGAATAGGAAAAACTATCGGTTTTGTTAAGTTACACAGCTATAAGGTATCACAAAAATTCTACATCGTCAGTAAACATGAGCAGTCTTGAGTGGTTTCCGACGAAGAGTTCGGAAATAAATAGAAAATAAAACTCACAGGAAACTCGCGTATACAATGTATATTAAATTAACTTAAAAGAAAAAGATGCATGGATAACTGCGACGACAATGTCAAGTGTTCTTGGCAACTCTCGGCTTTCGACCGACTAAAAAGGAAACCCAAATAAAAGAAGGCTTATTGTCAGATACTGGCAACGTTGTAATAGCCACGCGAACAAAATTAATACCCGAAAAGTTTAACAATTATGTTTTCTTCACAGTAATTTAAAATAAAATAGTTTTCATATAATATTTTCATATAATATTATTAACTGTTTTCTTTGCTTGTGGATTTTTAAAATTTAATTTCACTTATATAGAATACAAAAATATTTATAAATTTGAAAGAATAAATATAAAATCTGATTGAAAAATTATCACTCTGACCAATGATGTAATATTCGGGTATCCGAATATTATAGATTTTTGGGGTACCCGAGTATCACAAACTTTCGACCCGAACCCGAAATGTCGAGTGTACCCGCACACCCCTAATACATATTTCCATCAACTCGAACGTGTAGAATTCATCCATGATAGCCACGGATAAACTTTTCTTTCCACCTTGTGGAAATGCACTACACGACAATACATAGCCTCGCATTGCTTCTACAACTTGTCAAAAAATAAAAGATATTTGATGGGAAGTTTTGCTTCATTTTCCTTACAATCCTGATCTATCACCATATAAATAGTTATCACTTTTTTATCAATATCAAATTTTTAAAAATAATTAATTCTTCGCTAGTAAAACTTTATAAAAAAAGAAATTTGTAGAATGCTGAAAGGCGATAGAAATAAACGGTGATTACTTCAAATAAAAATCAAACAAAATTAATTCAAAAGGTTCTGTTTGAATTTTAATCTATAATAGAAATCCGCACGAACTTTTTCCGGTACTGTTAATCAGTTAATAAACAAATTTCTCCAAAAAAATACAATTTAACACGATTGTCTCTTGAGAGCAAAATACATCATTTCTGTCATGTTTATGCTGATAAATAAAATTTAGTCACTGTAGACAATAAATTAATTGATTTAATTTAATCTTCCAATGCTACTGTTTAAAATAAGTCTTCATTTATAATGAAGATACTTTTCTGCAGGTTCACCAAATCGCATTACACAAAAAGAAAAAAATATATTCATAACTTTCAAAATAATGTTTGAGAAATTTCGAATGTAAGATTTTGATTAAGCATGTTTTCGTATTTTTATAAAACAGTGAAAATGATTTACTTTCTAATTTCTAAAAAGTTATGCTGTACCATAATCAAGTAAATAACAGAATCAGAAAAATTTGTATTTTGCTATAAAGATTAAATACCATCCATTATTGAAGTTAATTGTTAAATTTAAATTTTTGTTTTGCTACTTTTTGATTATCAAGTGTCTGTTATCACTAAGCATACAGATATTCACGAATTGATTTTAGTAAATTAATTTCTTTACTTACAAAGGTTTCGGTGGGTCACTAGCAAGCAGTGTACCGTCGTTCCTTGCATTATTTCCTCCTGCATCTTCAAGATCGTCATCACTGTCGCTTTCAACAGACAAAGCCTATAAAAACAAAAAAAAAAAAAAAATGTTCCCAACCTTGAATAACAAGATAAAAGTATAGATTGCATGATATATACTATTCAATACGAAACTGAAATACTATCCAATACGAGACTGAAATATTTGGAGAAAATTATAACGCTCTAATGCTACTACGCGTATATATAATTATAGTACTAACTTGATCAAGTATACTGGAAGACTGTGGCATTTGCTTATTGTTTTGATCGTTGCTGCTTGCAGGTTGACCGGAATTGGATGTTGATGATGCAGCCTTATGCTGCCTGTTCGGCCTTGGCGGGGCCTCTGGGCCCTGTGACACACCAAGCTCGTTGAGTTGAGCGGCCAGCATGTCCAAGTCCTACCATCCACACACACACACGCACAACCCCGTTAGTCACTGATCCAAAACACCTCCAAAAATTGTTTAAAAGCCGCCACCAACTAGCCAGGCGAAGCAAATAACAATGATAACAAAAGATGCAAGCTATTCTCATCCTCTTTAATTTATTATCCTATTATTTTATTATTTACTATAATGTATTTATTATTATTCGTTATAACATATTTTCCTTTATTATCAAAGTTCTGTTATACATAAAAATCGATACAAATGTATTTATTCAAGTTTTCTAGCAATTCATAGAATATAATTAAACGGATAATTCTCAACAACTGTAAAATTATCTTATCTAGTACAGTGAAATTTGTAATTTTTACGTGAACAAAGATATTATGCGATAATTGTTAAAAAAAATTGTTAAACGACATTATTTGAGACAGATATTTTTTTCGTTAATGGAGTAAAAACAGATTTCGAGATCAAAATAATTTTTTTAACAGAATTATATTTTTCTTATATTTTTCTTGTTCATAATATGATAACCTTTCTTGTGATAAATATAACTTAGTGTAATATAATGTCATAAATTATCGATTGTATAGGAAAGAATCAAGTAATATCGCCTCTTTCGGATTGTTGACTGCAATTTGTTTCATTCTCATTCGCCCCTTCTATCAAATTGATACATTTTTTTATAAAAAGTATAAGATCACGATAAGTATAAGATATTAAATTAAACATCTCTACTTATGAGTTTATATGCAATTGAATAGAAGTTCAGTCTATTTACTGTTAATAAAAGAATCTATAAATTTAACTATTTATCTTTTCTTGTAGATAAGAACCTAATTTTTTACTATTATGTCAATTTGACAACAAAACACAAATTAAGTTAGAGAAATGAAAGACTGATAAATGTCAGTGTAAGATCATCTTATCTTGAAGTAACTCCTGACTATTTTGTGATATCATTATCGTCTCAATAAACGTCATCACAGTATGAAAAAAATCTAAAATTCCATTTTTTTAAAAATTAGCTTAATTTTGAAATCTGTGTATTTATTTAATAATGATCTCCTTCATAAATTTTGTAAAAACATTTTTTTGATAACACGTCTAAAAAATATTCCACTGTTCTCAAATAAATGTAGCACCCTGTACATAAACTGTTCCATAATTCTTATAAAAAAATGTATATTTCTAATATCGCTATCATTAGCTTATTTTTAATACATATAAACATAAAAAATGAAATGACGATATTGTTTTTATTTTTGAAAGACAACTTTTTGATCGGTATTAAAAAAATGTAGTTAATTCTTTAGCTGTAAAGATTTAGATAAAAGATTTTAATTCAATAAGTTTTGATTTTTCTTTTCATATGTCCTAAAAATATATAATTTCTCTAAAATATATATTTTCTTTTCATAAAATCCTAAAAATATATAAGATATAATTACCACTATTACGAGTAATAGTTTATAATAATTTAAATATTTAATTTCTAAGATTCAAATAAATAATTTTAGGTGAATTTTAAAGCTGCATTTTCGCCCAAGCAACATTAAGAAGTTTTTTGTTGATGTACCATATCTCTTTAAAAAATCACGCTTTGTTGTCAAATGTTCCTCTTTGGTTTCTTTGTGTTTGTATTGCCTATTGTATTGTGTTTCTTTTTCAGCAACAAATATCATCCCTTGTTGCTTATTTCTATTTAAATCGATAAGATCAAAAAAATTTATGAAATACACGACAACAAAAACACCACACTGGTTTCTCCACTACACCATATGAATGGCGCAAAATACAGAACACAAGAACAATTAGTTGCTGGCAATAAATGGTCTTCAAATAGAAACAAAATAGAAATATTCTTTAGATAGAATATTGCTTTAGTGCGGACAAAATATTTTTATAAATTGATGTTTGGTGAAAATGTTTTAAAACATAGCATGACAACAAAAGATAACAAAACATTGTTGTTCCAATGAGAAAATATTAAGATTTCTAAATGTACATACTTTATACTTTTATTAAAATTATCAATGATTTTCGTGACTCATGAACAAAGAATAAATAAAAATAAATTTTTAAATAATAAATAATAAATTTTTAATTAAATAATAGATAATAATAAATTTTTAATTAAATAATAATAGATAATAATAAATTTTTAAGACAATAAAAGAAAATTAGAACAATACATTCTATTTTGTAAAAAATTATAACAGCATTATGTTCAAAAATGTTATGTAATATTAAAACTTCTCAGATTTGTTTTAGAAAAATATGCCGTAAAATTATGATATTTTTTATCTTGAAATTAAATATATATATTCTATTCAACAATATCCCAAAGTATATATAAAAAAACCTCCTTATTTAGACAAGTATACTTTTTTATAAAAACATACATAATAATAGAAAAAATTTTCTTTAAAATAATTTTTGAAAATTTTGAAATGACCAATATTTTTTTGTAAATACTAAACGCAACATAAAAAATACGCCTTTTTCATATTATATGTTGTATTTCTCTCGCCCTTATTTTATTTTTTATAGTTAAATAACAAATTTGACTATACGAAATATGAAAAATTACTAGATCGTAGATTAGTATTTAAAAGAATGCTCATAACTGCGAGTAATAATAATTGATTAATATAATTGAAAATGAAAATAGATATTAGAGATAGGTATCAGATCATAAGAATTAATGAATTATCTCTTCTTTGGTGTTCTTAGTTTGATATAATTTGATATTCTTCTCAAACTATAAAACGTTTATGATATTATACCATATAAAAATAATTTATATAGCCTTTATTTTTAGTAACAAATAATGTTTGTTGTAAACACAATGACGTGGATGTTAAGAAAATGCAATAGACAGAAAATAATGTGTAACGTTTGAAGAAAATGCAATTTGAATTATTAAAATTATAGTACTTTGTTGATTGAACACGAATAGGAAACAACTAGAGTAAAAATATAAAAAAAAAAGAATTTTAGACTTACTAGAACTTAGATCAAGAATTGCACATGATTGATTATTTTAATTTAGTGCTACTTTTTCATTAAGTTTAATTTTCAATAATTATTAAATAAAAGTAGATAATACCTATTTATGAAATTCTCTTTACGATTGAAGTTTCATTTATACAATATATAGCACTGACTTTATTTATTAAAAGTCTAAAATAAAAGAAATATATAAAATATAAAGCATGAATTGTTAACGTGTGGGAAAATTATGCATATGAATTATATGATTTATATCATTTATATTTTAAACATTCAAAGTCAAAAGATCATTTATATCTTTAACATATTATGTCTTAAACAAGAAATATGTATACGAAGTATGTAAAAGTATCTCTCTTTCATGTTTCACCGTACTTTTTAGAAGATATAATATGATAATTAAAAACCAGAAATAAAAAAATGTGATTAGGATATGACAAATATTACAATTTGTGTTGATTAATGTTGCATCAATTATTTGTGTTTCAATCGTGTAAGTGAACAGCCATTTGTTAAGAAATTTTCTTAAAATTATCGTAGAAATAAAACGAAATAATCTTAGATTCGTAGTACTATTATTAAAAAATTCTTTCGATAATACATATTTTATAAGGTAAGTACAAGATTTTTTAATTGATAATTTAAACATTTTGAAACATATTTTATGCTTATTTAAAGAGGAGTCGTGGAAAACCACTAACTAATCTAGAAAAAGAACAGAGTCTTTCTCTTAAAAAAATAAGCCTTTCAAACTAAAAAATTGCAAAAAAAAAATCAAAAGATCATTAACATTAAACCTACCACGATCATTTTTAAACTTTCATTCAAAATTTCATACATACAATGTTATTACATTATAATTTAATTTCACTTTTTTGTAATATACATAAAATGAATTTTTCAAAATTCGTTCTCCCTTTTTTTTACAAAATATATATAGCATGTCTTGTCATTTGATCGGTTGAAAGATTTAAGTTCTTTTGTAACGTTATTTTCTCAGAAAATCCAAATCTAAATATATACAATAGCTACAAATGTAAGGCAATTTCTAAATGCGGCATATCTTCGACTAAAAACGAAATCAGTCTTTGATACATAATCTGAAGAAAAATGATAAATAATGAATACGTGGTAAGACTTTTTTGTACCTATAAATGCAGATCTTGAAATTAAAAGAAAGAGTATAACTTTCTAACTCTAAAATAGAGGATCTAACAAAACTTATAAAGAGTTTACTATATTTTGAAATAAGTATCTATTATTATTTTGAAAATTTCAAGTGCCATTTTTAAAGAAAGTGAACGTACGAACTAACAATAATTATATTTCACCTTCGTTACATTACTTTGTTCCTAATATTTAACTTTGTTCCAAAAATGTCGAGACATACAAGAAATATCAAGTTATTAGAAAAAATAAATAATATAAATAATAATAAAATATTTTTCAATACGACGAAGAGTGTTCAAAATTGATAAACAGGAATTTTCTGAAACTGAGGATGACAAAATATAAAATGATTATGATCTATTTGACATTAACATGATCAAAGTGTAATGGGCTGTATTCGGTTATAATACATCTATAATGTGGTTTCCATTAAAAACAAATACTGAAACTAAAAACTATTAGAATATGTATTGAATGAGTATATAATGACAGAATTGATAAACCAAATTTCATATTTCAATTCACCATGCAGAAGCTATTCAAACGTTGTTTCAACGAATGAATGTTAAAATTCTTTTCTTGGCCATCAAGGAGTCCCAACATGAATCTTATGGAAAAACTTTGGGGAATTTTAACACGGAAGGTATACGCCAACGGAAACCAATATTATAACATTGAACAACTTAAAAATAGAATAAGTGAGATGCGGTCTCTTGATCTCTTGAATCAGAAATTTTACACAAATTAATATGCCACATAGGATATTTGAGGTGATTAAAAACAAAGAAGCATGAACTAAATATTTTTGGTTTTTGTTTTTATTTATTAATAGTATTGTGATAAGTTCTTTATCATTTTTTTTAAATTTTGTCAAACATTTAATAGAAAAATATAGAAAGAACCTATGTTCATTTCACACAAAAATTTAAATTTTTGTATAGAAATTATATTAGTAATAACAATAAAAATTATATTATTCAATTAAAATAAATATATTAAACCTAACATTATTTCGGTGACTGTATAAGTGAAATAGGGAGAAAAAATCATCATTTGATTAATTAATCTACTCGTGCGTTTTCAGTGAAAAATGAAATTATGTATATTATAATTTGGAAAACAATTCAATTTTTGTACATGAACATTCGGAAGTTTTAATGTCTAAAATTACATGTTATAAATATCTCAATTTTTTCTTTAACCCATAGTTTAAAAATTTTCACTCATAATATATATATTGAAGAAAAGCCAAAATATGTATATTTTAACAATTAAGTAATTACTACAAAGATACATATCTTACAAAACTTGCTCGGATTTTTTTTTTTGTCAATCGATACATACATATTTACTTATTTATGAAATTTTATGGAAATATTTTTAACAGAAAATTTCTTGATATTGGTATTGTTCAAATATTTATGATATTCAAAATATCTATTTATATTGCAATCTATTAATTAGGGGAAAAATGAGCTATCTCGATACCAAATCAATATTTTCGACATAATTTATTTTGTGTTTTCAATGTGCCGCGACATTGTATTTAAATTCAAATTCGAAACTCTATACAACGTGAGTCATCTAAGACTAGCAGCTGAAATATTTTCAAAACGATTAATTATATCCAAAAAATATTTTAGACAGAAGTTAAGTGAATTCAAGAAGAGTATTAATTATTATTTTTTAATGTTAATGCATAAAAGGAATTTAAAGGACAAATTTATTTTTTTAAGTGAAATATTTTTTAATATATTATTCGATTCAGCTCATTATTTTCTATAAAAAAATATTGAATCATTTATGTTATTAGTTTAAGAAATACTTTAATTAAAATAATTCGGAATAATGCTCGTAGAATATCGAATTTATCTATAACAGTATCGTTAGTAATAGCAGGATATTAATTATTTATTATAATTAAAATAAAGTAAAGATTTATTTCGCTATTACATAACAGTTATTACAAAATGTGTTCAAAGTGATGACCATTGTCATAGCCAACCACATCTAAACACTTTTGTAATCTAATTCTTAAAAAATGTTCCACATCATTGGTACATCAACATAGACTTTATTTTTTAACACACAAAAAAAGATCTAATGAATTCAAATCTATTCAAATCTAACAAAACACCATCTAATATCTAAAGGGCATGAAACTACGAAAAGAAATTTGACTTTGAACAAATATCACACTGCAATATTTTAAATAAAATCTTCTGAACTAATGATTTTCTGGTATAAATGGTTTAATACTTTTTTATAGAGAATGACAAGCTAAATTTAATAATATTAAAAAATAGGATATTAAAAAATATACGATCTTATTTTAAAAAACAAACTTGACTTTCAAACACCTTCTGTGCATCAAACATTAAAAAATCGCGTCAATTAATGCACCTTTCGAAACTATTCAACTTTTGCCTAAAACATTTTTTTGATCAATTAATCATTATCTCAACTTTTAGTCTTAGATGATTCACTCAATATATCATCCGCTATATTCAATTACGTTGTGTACAAATAATTATATTCAATTACGTATAAAAATATTTATCTCAATAAAACTTTTTTATATTTGAATTAATAATATAAACCAACTATTGAATTATTTATTATTAGTACTTGTTTACTTATAATTGCTACTATCTAATAATTTCCACTGTCTTTTATAAATGCACCAAATGGACAAGATAATTTAAAATTTTTAATGAACGAAAAGTTTCAAGAGAAATTGATATTAGTTATTCATATTAACACATATTTTTATAACAATACTTTTGTAAACGAATGATTAACATTGAAGTTAACTGACGATTATGTTTAGGCTGGATCGATTACACGAGACTTTATAGTATATAGAACGGTAGATTTCTTTTTAACAAAAGGCACACAATGAAATTATTGATGCATATGCATATAATGAATATACATTATTTATGTACATATAGGATGAATCTAGTAACTAGGCTGGATTATGACTCTGTTCCTATTAAGAAAAAAATTGTAAAGAAAAATTTTTCACTGTTTAAGAAGCTTTGTTATTATATAGTGCAATATTTTATAAAAGTGCATTGATGAAACTGCGTCCAAATTCCTATTGAAAATTGAAAAAAATTGTAAAAGACAATTTTTCATTGCTCAAGAAACTCTATCATTGTGTTTTTATAAAAATACAATGCAGTTACACTTAAGTGGAACTCTACGATATTTTTTCATAAATTGATGAAACTAATAGAGCATGATATCAATAAAATTAATATTTTTTTGGTATACTTTATATTTTGTACAAGATGTGGCATCGTATTCTTCATTATAAAATCGCATTTTCAGTGACAACAAGAAAATTTAAACAAATATCATAATATAAACATTATTATGTTAAAAACATCATACGTTAAAAATCTATCACAAAACAAATATCATAAACCTACAAAACAAGTGCAACTGCACTTTGCACACATTTAAGTTTTACCTATAAATTTACCCCAATCAGGATCAAAGACCTTAAAGCCAAGACGCGACAATCAAAAGTCACAAATGTAAATAAAGATGTTTACTATCTGTTACATCGTGATATCTCTTCTAGTAAAAAGCTTGAAATTTCGATCAGTGTAGCAAAATTTGTCAGTAATTCATAATGGAATACTCAACGTAAGAAAAGATCCGTATAATAGTCACTTTTACCACAAGTAAATATCATATCGATCTTTCCTTGCGTCGAATATTTCATTATGAATTAGTAACAAATTTCGATACACTGATCAGAATTTCAAGCTATTAGAAGAGATTATCACGATGTAACAAATAGTGAACACCTTTATTTACATTTGTTATTGGACTTTCGATTGTCGGGTTTTAGCCAAGATAGAGGTAAATTTATACATAAAACTTAAATTTTCAAGGCCATGTTCTTTACATATCTGAATGTAGTTTTTTAACTATAATACGATACAATAAAAAATACTTATGATACAATAAAAAAAAAAACTTACGATACAATGAAAAAATACATATATAGTTATATACAAAAAAACCTCAATGACTTTGAAAAGTCCTTGAAAAAAAAATTCTTGGTAATTCTTACCAATTATTAGCCTTTCGAAAACATTCATATTAGGCATCATCACAATTCGAAAAGATATTTAGGTGGCCTCACTTTAATTGATAACTTTAATTGATCACCCTATATATATGTATGTAAAACATATTTTTATAAGCAAAAAAATGAACAGAACGATATCTATTAAGTTAAATAGTACAAAGTACTGATACAAAATAAAGAAATAACTATTTTTATTATTATCAATACAAAAATATAATAGTATTTATTTGTTATTACTCGGCGAACTTTATATATTTATCATACGTGAAATTTTATCTATTATTACTTCTGAAACTTATAATAGTTATTAAAAATATAAAAAGTCTTTTTACATTTCAATCTCAACAATTGTTCCATCGTGCTTATATCTTAATCATCAACAACAATAGTTGTAACAACTCATTACAAGAAAGTGAGTCTGCGATCAACTTCTTTTTCATTTCATTCATGTCGATGCCAAGTTCTAAATTCATTTCAGAAGGCATTTTATATACATGTACTACATATTCTTAAGTACATATAAAATAGAAATTACCGATAGAAATTAATACATATATTTAACTTCTTAAGTGGGGAATATATTTCTGCCTATGTTTAAATGTAATACATGGGTAATACATTTAAAAGGGGTAATACATGTAATGACAAAATGTATCATTAGGCCCATAATGTATATCTTTAATACAGAATATCTCATCACGCCTATAATATATTTACGACTATCTGATTGAATCATATATAATCATCACTATTGCTGTCTAATATTAGGCTTATATTCTTTTTACTAGAAAATCTTATCTTCATACAATAATTATCCAATCTGTGAATTCTATGAACGTGGTATGTTCGTGAAATGTATTTATTTCAATCAGGATTGTGATTATGCATAATCCAAATAACTATATATGTTCTTTTCACTTTTATGGTTTCAAAGATTTAAAAAAAAAATTATTTTTCTAAATAATGATAAATAGTATTACTTTGTAATATTAATAAACATCATACCTCTTCAGTATTTTCTGTAATAGAATCTTGAAAACAACTGCAGCAACAGAGTCATAATTTTCTCACAAGCAAGATATTTAAATGTTCTAATTTTATATTTTTATCTTAATAAACAAAAATAATAAAGAAAAATATAAAATCTATTATACGAATCTATATAAACATAATAAAGACGATTTGATACATTTTATATTACATAACCATATAAATATCATGAATTTTTTTCAAATATTTTTTGTTATTCATACACAAACTTGAATAAACAAATTTGATTTTACAGACAGTATATTATTACAACTAATGAACATAAATTATTTAATGCTTGAATGATTTAACACTTATAGTGAGAAAATATTAATCAATATATGTTACGGATCCAATATTTATGAAGGATAAAAAAAACTAATAACATATTAAGAAATGAAATTAGATTATCAATTGAAATTGTCTTGTAGTTTTTTTATTTTGCAGAAAATTTCTTTATAGTTGAAACCATGAAATATATAAAAAAAAAACAATTCATTTAAGGGAAAAAAAGATGAAAAAACCGATTTTTGAAAAAAAAGACAAAAAAATTCTTTGGAAGAAAAATTTTTCAAATTTTCATTTTAATTAATTCTCAACTATTTTTTGGTCTAAAAATACTTGATATGAAATTATTATCATTATATAAAAAAAATTTCTAAAAAAAAATTTTAAATAATATTTTAAAATATTAAATTTTTTCTATTATGTTAAAAATCGCAGACAAAAATGACAAATTTGTGATATTTTACTGATAACTAACATAAAAATAGAATAAATACCGTATACTTTCAATATATTATTGCTAAATCATCATGTGAAAATAAAACATGTGTGATCATTTAAAAATTAATACATTACTTTTAAATTTACTTTTTTATGAAAACATAATATTAAAATATGATGAAACATAATATTATTACACAACATATATGTACGTACATATATACTTAAAAAAAAAGAATGTCAACCACGATAAAATAAACTTAATTGTAATTATTAATTGTTATTTTCATATATTTCCATAATAATAAATATACAGTTTCAATGTCAATTAAAATACCTTATATGTGATTTTTTATATATTAGAAATATATTTTTTAGAATACCAACAATTACAAACACAACCATGAACTGCATTTAATGTATTTAAGCAATATGTCGATCTCCATGAAAGCATACATTCAAGGAACTTATCCGTAGCATTCAAAAACATTTATATCGTCTTTAACTAATGGGAGACTAAGCACAACGGCAGCAAACAATACACATTTACTAAAGATAAAATTTAGAAATCAGTTAAAATTTTGTATAAAAATAATCCAAGCAAATAATATAGTAATACTAAAAACACTACATCATAGCGCGTGTGACCTGTTTTATAAATCGCATGTATAAATGACTAAAAATGTTACGCGTAGATAAAAACAGATGTAACTGTATGTATAAATGTAAAAATGGAAATGTAAAGAGAAAAATAAGTGTACGTGTTCTTACCTCTGGTTTCCTTGGAGGCAGCTACGGTACGTGTGAACATGGAAAAAAACAAAAACCGAATAATTTCAAATCTGCGTGTAAGATGCGCGCGCATATGTGTGTAGGAGTATTTCTGTGTACGTGTATCTGTGTGTGTGCGCGCGCGCGTGTCGCGTTTACAAATGCAATGTACGCGCTCTAGAAAATAATTGTGCAATCATATTCGCGTGCACGCCAATAACTTAATAGCAAAATAGAACGAAACTCTACGTGCTACTGATGATATATTTATTATTTTATGAGACTTCAGCAAAAGAAGGATATATAGACATATAATGTAATTTGATCTAAATAAAAATGATTAAATATTTCAAAAAATATGGAAAATATAGAAAAATATTTTAGACAAGAATTATAGAAATTTTAGGAAAATTATAAATGAATGTTCAAAAGAAAGTCTGTATTTTTTATTACATATTTTGTACCTTAGAATAAAATATTTTCAAAACATTAATCATCTATATTTTTGACAAAAACCATTTTCAAATTATTAATTTTTTAAAAAATCAATAAAATTTTATAGTTGATATCTTTTAAAGTATAAAATAATATGTATGTACTATCGAATAAAACACGACTCTGCTAAGTAATAGCAAATACTATGTAATGAATTGATTAGTGTAAATTTTTAACTCTTATGCTTAATAACAACATATTTCACATTATGCTCAACATATTTCAGTGTTCATTATACATTCAAAGAGATTTAAATCTGCTTATAGATCAATTTAACATATAGATCAATTTTGCACCAGAATTTTTTCGTAGTCAGATTTACAAGCTTTATCATACTTTAATATTTTGTCCACAAGCCTTTTGCTTAGATAATAGCTCTAATACGTCTTTGCACACTTTCAAACAGTCTTGAACAGAAATTAGGTGGCATTTGATTCCACTGTTCTATAACACGAGCATGTAGTTCCAGTACTAAGATTTGTATGCGTCTAGAATTTTTTTTCAATATACCCCATGGATTCTCGATGGGGTTTAGGTTGGAGCTTCGTGCAGGCCAATCTATGATCGGAAATGCCTGAGTAGTCAGCTAATTAGTTACGCTTTTCGCTGTATGTTTCGGGTCCGGATTTCTTCTACAGCGAAGGGCATATCTTGCATACAATTTAGCAAATGTTCTTTTAAAATGTCTCTTTTAAAATTTATATACGTATATATGCATACATATGTTGTAGGGGTGTATGACGGCAGATGGTGTTGACCCATTGCACAAAATTGAAGGGATTATGAATCAATATATGTATAAAGACATTTTAAAAGAATATTTACCAAATTATATGCAAGATATGCTCTTCGCTGTAAAAGAAATCGTTTTTCAACATGATCCGGACCCGAAACATACAGCGTAACTAATTAGCTGACTACTCAGGCATTTCCGATCTTAGATTGGCCTACACGAAACCCCAATTTAAACCACATCGAGAATCTATAGAGTATATTGAAATAAAAATTCTAGACGCATTTCTCTCCTCCTAGCTCAGTACTGAAACTATATGCTCATGTTATAGAACAGTGGAATCAAATGCCACCTAATTTCTGCTCAAGACTGTTTGAAAGTGTGCCAAGACGTATTAGAGCTATCTAAGCAAATGGCTTATGAACAAAATATTAAGATATGATAAAGCTTGTAAATCTGACTATGAAAAAATTCTGGTGCAAAATTGATTTTATATTTTTTAATTTTTTCAACCAAGAAGAAATCTAATCTTAAAAGTTAAAAAATAGCTTCAGTTTCCTAGAACTATAAAGAATCAGATAGTCAAGTTTATTTTCATGTTTTTATACTTTATTTAATAATAAAAAATATTTTTCTTAAAAATTTTTGTTATTGACTCAATTTTGCAACCAATGTATGTATGTCCACGCATATAAGTCTAATCATAGAACTTTTATTGTATGGAGGGTACTGTTTTAAGATGTGTATGTTCTCAGAACCAATTTTCTTGAAACAAAGTCCAATTTAAAAAGATTTTATTCTTTACTTGCAATTGTTTTCTTTATAAAAATTATACCTTTTTTCAATAATATTATAGGACATCGTATATTAAAATAATTAAAATACAAAAATTTATGCATTTTAGAAAAATTTAGAATTCCAAAAATCTACAGATTATATTCCAAATTATATAGAATATCCAAAATATTGCATTCATTATAATATTCAGTAAATAGAACAATTATCCATCTAACTTTCATATGTTACATATGTTCACATTTTTGTAAACATAACGAAAATTATGTTCAGAAAAATGTGATTGATTATGTTGACACATAAATCAGTAATCTAATACTGAATCAGTACATCATCTTTGAAGGTTAAATTTCGAAAATATGCACTAATAATAAGTTGGTTTCATTTGAAAATTTAATTATGATTTTTTGACAAAGAGACAAAATCAAATAAATATCTAATATCTTACAACTTTTGTCTGAAATACTTTTTTATACTTTCCAAATTCTTCAAAATATTTAATTGTTTCCATTTAAATTGTACAAATTTTTACTATATGTAAAAAAATATATTATACACAAAATACATTAAGTTAATGAAAGGCAGCAAGAAGGCAAAGTAGAATAAAAGTAGCATGTACTTTTCTACAGTTTTTATAAATTAGAGTAGTTTGTAGACTACCTATTTATATATAACATATATAAACTGATTCATCTAACATTAGAATTTGACATGTTTTCATTAGTTCTAACAATACCAAAAAATATTTAAAGAAAAAATATTTATTATAAAAGAACAAAAATATTATTTTCTTTTTAACATGATCATAGTCTTATGCTCTAATATAACAAAATTCAGTAAACACGTATAAAGGCATACGAAAACATTCGAATATGACCAGAAAATATAAGTACTTAAAACACTACGGTATTTATAGGAGAAAGAGTAAGAAATATGTCTTTAAATCATATCAATAATATGATTAAGAAATAATTCACTGATACATACATGAGATTTACTGTAGCTACAGATTTGTGAGTCACTAAAGCACCTAAATGAGTACTGAAAAATTATTTACTCAATTTTCACATTATGTTGTGCATGATAAACTCAATTAATATTACAAAAACAGAATATTAACTATTTGACTTTGATTTTACTGAACTTTTGTTAAATAATAGCATACAGATTTCAAACGATGTGTATAAAATTTTAGACATAATTACTTGGTAATTTTAAACACATGACAAAAACAATGTGCTACTTAATATGCATAAACAAACATTATTAATTATATTAACAACGTAGTTTATAAATTAGAAATACTGTGATCAATTGTAATAAATTATTTTTTTATATCTTTACTACGATAAAATATTATTTTGTTATTGTTATATTCATTTACCGCATTTTTGAGAAATTGAAGAAGTTACGCTTCAATTATTAACAAAAACAAGAAAATTTCGAAACTGCAGTGTTGAAAAGAATGAGTTCTTGATCGGCATGAAATTTTGAGAGGAGCGCGAAAAGGGTGCAAATACGTCAAAATATATTTTAGTTTTAAATAGAAAACATTAAAAGATTCTTTTTTTTATAAGGCTATACAAGAACGTGTGTAAATGTGCCTAAGTGTATATGGTTTTGATATTTTTCGTTATCAATCCTTACTAGACAAATAGTCTACGAAATAGTTACCAATGCAG
Source organism: Frieseomelitta varia (assembly GCF_011392965.1). NCBI lineage: Eukaryota > Metazoa > Arthropoda > Insecta > Hymenoptera > Apidae > Frieseomelitta > Frieseomelitta varia. Next base: position 92,832 of record NW_025110097.1, on the reverse strand, counting down.
TAATGGACATCACTAATATGAAGTCACAAATACTGACGCAAAATTTTGTAAAGATTTTTAGATCAAAATTAAATTGCTCATAACTTTGATATGAATTTCGAAAAATAATAAATTGTATAAAACAGATCCAGTAATAATAGAAAATAAGACTTCCGGTTTCGGAACAGAAGGATGAGGACGCGTTTGCGAGAGAAATATAAAGTGACGGCACGGATAAGAAAATTTATGTGCAAGCAACGAAAAAGTAGGTGAGAGTATCAAGTGAGAAGCAAAGTCAAAGCAGAGAGTGAAAAACGAGGAGAATCGGGTGAAGTATAGGAAATAATTGGATAAGAAGAAGGTTTGTGGAAGTTAGACGAAGGAAAGATATAAACAAGGACAGCAAGGACTAAGCTGAAAGCAAGAGAGAGGCAAGAGAGCTGGAAAAATACGTGTCGAGGCCCGAACGCGGTATAGGGGCGGCATCTGGCGAAAGCACTAATGAAACAGGAGCGAGACGAGGAGCAAGAAAGTAGGAGATATGGAGAGAGTCCTACATGGATTGCTGGAAAAATATAAGAACTGAAAAAATGGAAAGAAGAAATGAGGCAGGAGACGATTGCCTGGAGAGAAGAAAGAAGAAAGAAGAGAGTGGAGTGAAGGGAGAGAGAGAGACAAAGATGGAAGAAGAGAGGAAAAGGGAGAGAAAGAGAAGAAGAAAACACTACGGCAGAATTAGAGATTTCGGAACTGAAAGAATAATAAAAAATAGTAAATAATATAATTGTGCGGAAGATAAAATTAATAAGTAACTACAACTTATTAACCAAGCATGCAAAAAAAGTATATTTTGTAGAAGCACAAATAATATAATGAAATTATGAATAGAAGAAAGATGCATTAAATAAATTTAATAGTATTATGATCATAAATATACAAATAGTTGTAATACATAGTTGTAATTTTCGTTAATGATTATTATAAATTTATTATATACAAAAAAATTTTAGTTTTTAACTCTACATTATGTTTATGTAAGTCTATATTATGTAAATCTACATTATGTGTACATTATGTTTATGTAAGTTCAATAATAAAACTCAAAAATTATTGATATATTATTAAAAGGCCTAAGAAATTGTAATACCATTAAAGAATATTTATTAGTACTTCAAAATAAGAAAATATGTGTAATTATATTAGAAATTAATGTTAAAAATTTTCAAAATTTCAAAATTTCAAATACGACACGAATTACTGTTTGATCACTGTGAAATTTCATAGACATCATTTTTTTACTATATATTACAATTTTAAAAAGTGGGATAATAAGAAATCTTAAAAAGAATTTTTTTAAATTTTTGTACTACGAACTACAGGATAAAAACCGAAAAAACTAAATTAAGTGCGAACGATAATTACAGAACTATAGAAATATGATAATTTACAAATATAAAAACCGAGTATAGAAATAATAATATTAAATAATATAGAATACCAAAATGGAAATATTATAATCAAAAATAACAAACATACAGTAACAATTATACGCTTGAACAATTATATTTTCGTCGTTGACACGTGGTTATAATAAATGTACTATAAATACTGTATATATGCTTGAATTATTTCTTATATAATATTTTACTGATATAATTTTTCTATATACAACTTTCTCCCTGCTATATATACATTTATATATATTATTTTAAACACATCAGTTTATACGAATTACCAAGAAGATCATCTAATAATTAAAATATCATAAACAAATAAATTTATCTTTTTTCTATTGTAGTTATAATAATATATAATATTTTAATACCATCTTATTTAAACAAAATACTATAAATTTTAAAATACATAATCGCGAGAAAAAGTATCTTTGCCTTTTATAATATTGTTAATATTTGTTCTTTTAAAATAAATATTTTTTCTTTAGATATGTTTCTGTATCACTAAATCTAACAAGAAATATATTAGATACTAATGTTAAATGACTCAGTTTATATATTAGTTTTTATTGACATAGAGTATGAAATATCGAAAGAGAAGTTATAAGATACAAGAAGAAATAATTACAAATACAAAAAAATTTAAACGACTTACCATAGGTTTAAATACATGACTGTTTCTTTGCGATGCAGCTTGACCACCAGAACCGCCACTACCACTTCCACCAATAAGAGGTTGATGATTAGATGGCGGTGTCGAAACTTTATGAGGTTGTCGTGGATCATCTCTAGGTGTTGGAGGTAATGGCCGAGATGGCGGTTGTGGATCTGGAACTACTATACATTTCAAAAATAATTACGTAATATTTAAGACAACTTACTTGTGACTTTGCATACAAAATTTAAAAAAACACAAACGACAATTAGTGATACACTATCAAACCTACCGATTAATCTATGTGGTATAGCAGGACGTGCAGGTGGTCCTGGTTCTGGTATATCTCTTTGAGCTCTGTTACTTGGTTTCTCTTTAGCAGCGGATGGTTGTGGATTTACTTCTTGAGTTAAAGTTCTACCTTCCTGAATTTGTTGAAAGTTTCTACGCAAAGTATCACCACCAGGTGCTTGAACAATGGATGACGCTTCACCAGCTAATGCTGGCTCATCTTCTTCATTCTCACTACCACTATATCGGTAATCGTCTCTTTCTACATGACAAAATACAGATAATGTAGAATGGCTAACAAAGATTCGGTACACGAATTGCTTATTTTTCGAGCTTTCATACCTTTCTCCTGTTTACGCTTCTTACAGCGATCAATATGATCTTTAAGTTGTATCCTAACTTGTCTTTCGGTTGGTTGGTCCCGAATAAACGGATGTTTAAGGAGTTGCTCTGTATACGGCCGTTGATGATAATCTTTTACTAAAACCGTTTCAATAAAACCGTGGAATTTCTTCGCCCATTTTTTCGATTTGAGTCTTGGTGGCGGATTACGTGGGATCAGAAATAAAGCCTTTTGTGTGAATTAAAAATAATCAGTAAAATTAAATTTCACCCTTTTAAAACAGACTAGCAATTAATGAAGTAGATTCATATTCATATCTATTTCAAATACCCACCCGCATCGGATGAAGGTCACAAAGTGGAGGTTGTGATTCAGCCATTTCTAAAGCGGTAATTCCCAATGACCAAAGATCACTTCTATTATCATATGTAGCATCAGGATTTTCATCACAGGCTATTACTTCTGGTGCCATCCAATATGGTGTTCCAATAAATGTATTTCTTCTACCTATTGTCCGATCTAATTGTGCACTAACCCCAAAATCAACTACGACATAATAGAATAAACGATTAATTAATTTTTAAAACGATTTTGTTAATTATATCAAATTCAAATATTATCCAAGTGTTAGCTTGATGTACATTAACTGTCATTATATAATATAACTTTTCAATTGCACGTAGTTTTTCGAAATATCATAGATTTAATCAAAATAATTTTCATATCAGTTTTTAAATGCAATTACAATTCCGGTTTATTATTATTATTATTATTATTGTTGTTGTTGTTATTATTATTATTATATATTATTGTTATAATTTCTTTATTTATAAATTTCCTTAGAATAATTTATAAATGGAAGAATTACTTAAGTGAAAAGAAAAATATTTTTAACTTTCTTCAAATAATTCAAATTATTAGGAAGCTCTAAAATAAGAAGTTATATTCATATATAAAGAAAATCATGCAAACATTTTGATTATAATCACAATAATGTCACAATAGTTTCATATTCTTATTATGAATTTTCTCAACAATAAATAAATACATGATTTATATTAAATTTTTTCTTCTTTTAATGTAGTTATAATTAACGATAAGAAAAAAAATTGGGTGATATTAGCGCGCAAAAATCAAATTTTTAAAAAACGACATTCTATCTTCATTTCACATCAACGAAATATTACATTTTAATTAAAATAGAGAGTATTGTAAAACGTACCAAGTTTAACTTCCGCATTATCAGTTAACAAAACATTTTGTCCTTTGATATCCCTATGTATAACCTTATTGCTGTGAAGATAACTAAGACCTCTCAATATCTCCCGTGATATATAAGCAATCCATTCCTCTTTTAAACTCTGACCTTTAGTTGACTTGACAAGGTCTGTAACGGAGCCAGCTCCGCAATATTCCATAACCAACCATAACTGATCATCTTTTCCTGGTGATGACTTCTTCACGAAGGCACCATAATATGTTGCTATATTTCTGTGATTCGAATACTGCAAAAAGCGATAAAAAGCAAATAATTTCATTTAATTCTTTTCAATTCTGCTTAGTGTACAAGTAAAAATCTACCATAGAAATACTCACCCTTTTTAATACATTTATTTCTAATTTGATTTCTTCCTCTTCATCCTGAAATAAATAATAATAGATTGAGTATTTGTAACGCATGTATAGTTTATAATTATAATTAACTTTTTAAGTTAATGATATTTAAAAAGTATAATTATTACACGTTCGAAACAGTTTTTTGATACTGAACATTTGACTCATTTTAAACAAATACAAATATAAATATAATATTACATAAGAATATTTCTACAATTGTATTTTTAAAAATATTTACATTAAAAAAATTGATATTCTCTAAACTATTATTTATTAGAATATTGGTGGTTACTAAAATAATTTAAATGTGAAATATTTTCTCATAAATTTTTTGAGTTATTTCAAATCATAAAATAATTTTAACATTGTGCTTAACTATTTAATTATCTAAATGCAAAATATAAATATTTTATATTTATGTGTAATAACTGTGATTTGTGATAAATATAAGAATAAAATTTTAGAATTGTATTTCAAAAGGTTAAGTTTCAATTCATGATTCCTTTGACAAGTTTGGTTTTTGTGCTGAATAAAAAATTTATCTTGAATTGCAAGATCAACGTTCAAGATCAATTTTATAGTACGTTTCTTTTGAATCTTCACCGATTCAAAAGTTATAATATTTACTTTTTTAATACCTCGTATCTTAAATGTTTCACAACATAATCAATAAAACAAATTGATACGATAGTACAACTAATAAGGAAAAAATGAAAATATTTCGTATTTGATAAATTGTATGTTGTCAGAGATAAAAGTCTTTGATACATGCAATTAGCATGTATACTAGCGAGTGTAAATTTAATATTTTTAATTCGAATAGAGAAATTATATTAAATTAGAAACTAAATTAAAACTTATTATGTATCGTTTAAGGGTTTGCGAAATTTCGGGTACCCGACTGTTCAGGTTACAGTAGTCAGGCTTACACAAAGTCAGGCGGGCTCGGGGGGGTAGCCCGATGATTTCGGGTAGCCCAAAGATTTCGGGTAGCCCAAAGATTTCGGGTAACCCGATGATTTGGGGTAGCCCGACTATTTTGGGTAGTCCGTCTATTTCGGATCGAGTTGGAAAAAGTTCAAATGGGATATAATATGCATTATATTGCGTTATCGAAATCAATTATTTATAATATTTAATAAACATATATATATATAAATTATTCGTTCCTTATTAGAGGAAAAATTATTCGTTTCTTACAAGTAACGATTTTATTCGAAGAAAAATTATTCGAACACACAGTTGGGCATTATTCGAATAAAATTTTATTCAAAATATTTACTGAAATAATATAAAGAAAAAGAGTTAGAAGTACATTTTTTTCAATTTTGGTTTATTTAATAAATTTGCTTTGCTTTTAACATTTAATAAAGCGAAATCTACTTCAAATTTACAAACAAATGATAACGTAAAAATTCTTGTACTACAATTTTTTACAGATAATAGAAATGATTACATGTCTCTGAACGCATATCTCATAATTAAAAATATATTTTTGAAATATAACACTCCTTCGCCATCTTCTCCAGTAGAACGTTTGTTTTCATTTGCAACGACAACAAACTCGCCTAAAGCAAACAGATTAACTAACAAAATGTTGGAACAAAAAATTGTACTAAAGGCATTGTGAAGAAAGGACTCCTGATTCTTTTTCTTTACATTATTTCAGTAAATATTTCGAACAAAATGTTATTCGAAATTTTATACGAATAAAATTTTATTCGAAGAATTTATTCTAAATGTTATTCGAATAATGCCCAATTTTATGTTCGAATAAAATCGTTATTCGTAAATATCGAATAATTTATTCGAAATTTTATTCGAAGAATTTATTCGAAATGTTATTCGAATAATGCCCATCTCTGATCCTATCCCCCTCGAACTTTTTCCAACTCGATTCGAAATCGTCGGGCTACCCGAAATTGTCTGGCTACCCAAAATCTTCGGACTACCCGCCCGAGCCCGCCCGACTTTGTGCGAGCCCGACCCGAACCCGAAATTTCGGATACCCGCACATTCCTAGTATCGATACATTGTAACAATTTTTCAGTACACTGCAAATTAATACAAAGTAGATTATTATTTAAGCAGAATACTATTATTTAAGAAATAATCGCAAATTGATCCAATTTAAAGGCAATTATAAAGTAAATTTTAAAATAATAACATACATTTTAAAAACATAAAAACAGAACACAAAGACAAAAAATAAGAACGTCTTGCATATTGCAAGAGTATATCTATATATAATTAACAATAAGTCACAGTAGCTATATTGAACGATTTTAATCAATAAATTACAATGATTATATAGCAATAGAATAAAGTGGCAATAGTAATAAATAGTATCTCAAGAATTGCTTCAACTTTATAAGAAATGAATGTCAGAGAGGTACATGACTAGCTTCAGTTAAATCGTATAATGGATCGTAGTAGTGTTGACAGTAGCAAATTTATATGAAAAAATTAAAATGTTTAAAACAAAATCGAATAAAGAGTGTTAATTCGAATGCTTTCGTAAGCAAATGCTTTTAATTGTAAATAAATGTTTTTAATTCTAATAATATTTCTACGAAAGGTAGATTATGTTATAATCTTAAATAAATCACGTAAAAAGATAGTAGAGAGAAAAAGCAAGATAAACATCAAAGAGGGAGAGAGAAGATTCTGAATTTTATGCCTACTGCTTGTAATTAAGATAACATCCTATTATATAAAAATTTGGAACAGAAATTTTATAACTATATTTTAATAATCGGAAACTGATCTTTCCAATATACATGATTTTTGTTAATAGTTTAATTTCTTGCTACGTTTAATTATTATCAAGTATTTTAAAAATAGGAAAATCTTACTAAATTTCAAAAATAGGAACATTTTATCAAATTTTAAGAATAGGAAAAACCTTATCTGGTAATTTTGATCTGAAATGAAAGAATCTCTTTAGAATCTCTTTAGAAGGGCCAATAAATGGTCTATAATCGACTCGATATTGCTTAGGAAATAGCTCAAATATATTTAATATCAACATTTCTTTCTTAAAAAGAATCTCATCTATCATCTATGAAGACAATAGATAAAAAAATTTTGCCAAAAAATTACACATTTAGAATGGATCTCCGTTTCAGGAATAACAAGGCTTACAATAATCTAACTTTAGAAATTAAGGAAAGAAAAACGATTATTGAAAATCATAATAATTATCATCATAAAGAAGTTTAATTTCTGTAATCATAATTTAAGAAATAGTAAAATTGTCGAAATTAAACAGTCGAAATTAATGGAAGGAAAAGTCTTAATCTAACAAGGGAGCATACCGAAGTCGGAATTGCCGATTTTGATGAAATTTGATGAAACATGAATGTAGTTTTCAAAAAAATATTCGATCCGTATTTTTTATCGGCGATGGTCGATGTTGAAGGAGTGAAAACTGCCCTCAAAGTTGAAGGTGCGAAACATATTTTGTTAAATATCTCGGAAATCATTGAAGGTATCGATTTTTGTATAAATCGATGAAATTAGTGTTTTTTAACGACGAATTTAATGGTGTATATCATTTTGCAAAAGAACCTTTGGTTTAAACAACATATTAAAAATACTGTATTTTTGTTAAGTTTTTCCACGTAAATGTTAACAGATTTTTTTGAATATTTATGAATACTATATATTTAAACACAAATTACGGATAAAATAGAATCTTAATTTTTTTCATTATAAAAAAATTCATTATTTTCAAATCTTTCTCGCTGGACGTGCAAAGCAGGACTTGTTCTTTGTTCATAAATATGTTTTAAAGTGTTAAATGTTAATGTATTTTAGATCTAATAAAGGCTGATTTTATTGTTCAGTACTTACTGCTTGTTTTAAATAGATACGTTCAATCACTCAATGTAATCTTCGCAGTAGTGATACTCCTCGAAGTGGTATAAGAACAAGTATAGAAGCACAAATGTGTTTTACACCACGAACATTTTGAGACAACTTTATCACAATCAAAACAGTATGTAATTTCTAATTGCAAGTCCATGAAGCAAAACTTCACTGGATTTTCGAATGTTTGTGGCCTAATACATATGTAACCACATTAAACCACGCGTATTTAAACATTTCTTTATATCTTGGGGATGATTGATTGTGAATTAGTGATTGTAATTTTATAGTATTATTTCAGATAAGTTGAAATTAATATATAAATTAATTGTTAAAATTAATATATAAATTAATTGTTAAATCTTGTTTTTCTTGCAAAATTTTTCCAAGTGCGGAAGATATAGACATCTAATGGTTGAATACAGCACATCTTTACCTGGAAGAAAAAGCAACTCACATATGAAAGAGTGAGTTCTATTTGTCGTTTAGATTTTCTACAGTGAAGTTAAGAAATGTTACGTCCCTATCGATGTCGTACCGTATTGAAATGGCAAAATTACCGTAAGAAATGGCGAAATTTACAATAGAGTAACACAATTGAGATTTTGAAAAAACTAAACTAACTTTGGAAAAAAGTACGTACTACCTACATATATATGTTACACGCAGATGGCTGATAGAAAATCGAAAATAACTTTCTCTGACCCTGTCTCTCCGACGATATGTACAGAAATGAATGGTTGGTAATTTTCTACAAAAAATGATAGTTAGTTGCAATGTTTTTTAAAAAACTAAAAAACTGTTTTATTTAATTGTAAAGAATAAAAAGACAACTATACATATCGTAAGAAATATACGTATATATCTCTACAATTTATATTTTATACAATTATACAATCCGGTGTTTATATAAAAACGCTGCAGCTCGTCCGACTCGTTCGATAGCTCCAATAGAATTCAATTGATTTCGTCTGTACTTCCGACTAACATTTATAGTCTATAGGTAGCGTCCTTATTCCTTCCAGAAGTCTTGCAGGTCCTAGAAGGTCGAAGGGATTTGTGTATCTATTTTATAATCGACCTTCAATGTGAATTTTATAGTACTGTCGACTTTTTTCACAATATGCATTGTCCGTAAATCTTGCCGTGCCTTACCCTACTTGAATGTGCCATATCGAATGATTGATCGTGTCTATTTAAAACAAGCAGTAAGTACTGAACAATAAAATCAGCCTTTATCAGATCTAAAATTAACATTTAACACTTTAAAACATATTTAGGAACAGAGAACAGTATTGTTCCGACAGTTGAAGCGATAGGACGTAACTAATAATAGCGCGTACCGCGGACGTGTGTTGTAAATACGTGAGGTAGTGTATGCTAGTAAGTGTGCTGTATTGACAATAGAGTAGTAGTGGTGACACATACACTCCTACAGAACTCCTGACGCGAATATACGTACTCTGCGTATCACCATGTCACAGATGGAGAACCAACGCAGTGATACATCTGAATTCCAGAATCCTAACCAAACCGACAGAAATCAAAATACCCAAATGGAAATTAGCCAAAGTATCCCAAAAAACAATACGACCGAACCCAAAACCTCTTACGCCAATGTCACAAAACAAGAATTCACCTTATCCCAAGATCAAGCCATTATTTTGCAATCTATTGATGGTGTTACCATTAAAGAATACGCCCGAGCAATTGCAAACATAATACAACCTGAAGCTATCAAATTCTTATCAAGGATTTCAAACGGAAGAATATGTATGTATTTAGATAGTAAAGAAACAGTCACAAGCCTAACATCTAAATATAAAATGGTAGTAGTAAATAATACAAACATAGAAATCCGCCCGATGGTGTTACCGGCCCAAAGAATTATATTCAAATATCGCACCTATAATCCCCAATTCAGCAATCGAAAATATGTTCACAAGGAATAGCACCAAATTATATTCAAAAATAACTCCACTTAAAAGCAGAGATCACCGATCCAGATTTGGCCCATATTAAGTTTTAGAAGGCAAGTTTATGTAGATCCAGAAGATGTAAAAAGAATCCCGAGCTCCTTTCCTATTACGTTAGAAAATAACACTTTCAGAATATTCACTACCACAGAGAAATATGTTTTAATTGCAACCAAGAAGGACACACTGCTAATCATTGTCCAAACAACGCAAACTCAAACGTATCCATCTTTCAAATAAATCCAAACTCAAATTCCTCTCCATCCTCCCATACCAACGATCTTCCAAAAGAAGCAAAACCAGAAACCCCGAACACAATCAAACTCATAGAACTAGCAACCCAAGGCTCTCTTAACACAATCGAACACAAGGAAATAGCAATAGAAGATATAAATGCAAATAAAACAGGAAACAAAAGACCGCTATCCACAACATCAGAAGAAAGCGATGCAAATTAAGAAAATCCAAGTAATATATATTTCAAGACCCGAGACCCAAAATCTACCAAAAAATCACATAATGAGACTAATCCAACTTCTAAGAAACCTAAACGTCCCCTATTCTCCGCTTTTACTCTGGATAAAATTGATGATATACTAGAACCATATAGAACCATAATAGAAATCGCAAAAACATACATGACCAATACCCTAGCCCTAGCCGAAATACTACAAAGATTAATCCCTTACTCAAAGATCGTAGCTGGAAAAATAGAATACATACACTCCGCAAAAAAATAACCCAGGACCAATCAAACAAATCAATCATTAGTTGGTCATCGGAAATAGAGAGTGACTCCTCTTAAATACAAATGAAACATATAATTCAGTGGAACATAAACGGCTTTTACACACACTACGAACAACTTCAGATACTTCTAAAACGATATGACCCAATTATTCTTTGCCTGCAAGAAACAAACTTTAAGAAACACCAACATCCGGGACTTAAAAAATACACTGCGTTCAGCAAAAACAGAGATTGCGAAGATCACGCAAACGGGGGAGTATTCATCGCGGTATCTGAACAATTTGATGCCTTCAAATTAATTATAGACCTAGAAGCAACTGCAGTTACGGCACAACTTCCAAGCAAAATTCACCTATGTAATATATACTTACCAAAGAGCCAAACCTAAATTTGGTCGAGCTAGAAACACTTGTAAGTCAACTTCCAACACCATTCATATTATTGGGTGACTTCAATAGCCACCACTACTTTTGGGGCTCTTATAAAGTAGATAGCCATGGGAAAAATATTGAAAAACTATCAGAGGGCCCAGAAATTACCTTACAATTCAGGTCTCTCAACCCACTTTACAGTAAGTACTCGGAAATTAAGTGCGATTGATTTAACTCTATGTAATAGTAGACTATCTCAACACTTAGAATGAGAACCTCTACAAGATCTCCATAATAGCAACCACTTCCTCATAAAAGTTACTTATTTGGATTCTATTTCACCACCACAAAGTAAATCTAACAAATGGAACTTCAGAAAAATAGACTGGTACGCATACAGAACAACAATAGCCACTACCTTTCAAGAAGTTTCAAAATGTGAAATTAATTCAAACAATATTAATAAAGAAATCAACTTACTAGAAACAATTATCAAAATGGCAGCACAAGAATGCTCCGGCCAATAAAAACCACAAACACAAAGAAAAGAAAAACACCGTGATGGAACGAAGAGTGTCAAGTAGCCATGAAAAAAGTCATAAAGCGTTCAATAAAGCAAAAAGAAAACCCACAACAGAAAACTTAGTAGAATTTAAAAAACTACAAGCAAAATTTCGTAGAAAAATAAAAGAAAACAAAAGACAATCTTGGCAAATATATATTTCAACCATTACAAACAAAACCCCAACGAATACCATATGGAATAAAATCAAAAATATTAAGTATAACATACAACACAGAAATTCAATTTCTTAACCTAGGAGACGATAACTACATAACCAATCCAGAAGACATAGCTGACGTCCTCGCAAAGACGTTCGAAAAAAACTCGAACAGAAAATACAACAAAAGTGACAACTCATCCACGACTGACAACATAAATCTAATAATGGACCATCCCCCATTTCGATTCTATCCTAAATTTTAATATAACCCTAGAAGAATTAAATAACATCATTCACACCACAAAAAACTCTGCCCCAGGATCGGATAATAACCCAATAAACTAATCAAAGAACTACCACCAATCGGCATCAACCATCTCCTAAAGATCTTTAATTGCATATGGCAACATCAAGTATTCCCTGACAACTGGAGGAAAGCTGTAGTTATACCAGGTAAGAATAAAACCAAACCAGAGAACTATAGACCGACCACCTTAACAAGCTGCCTATGTAAACTCCTAGAAAAAATAATAAATAGAAGGCTTAGATGATTCCTGGAATCAAATAACATTCTATCTCCTAACCAACATGGATTTAGGCAGTATTAGGTCAACCACGTCCTGATCAACCTAGAAACGAACATATGCGAGGCGTTTCTAAAAAATGAATCTCTTGTTACAATATGTCTAGATATCGAAAAGGCCTATAACTCAATTCCAAGGATAAAAATCATCAAAGCCCTCACTAAAATCAAACTAAATGGCAACATATTTACTTTTATTAAAAATTTCCTCTCAAACAGAACCATCCAAGTAAAGACAAACAGAACTCTTTCTAATCCAACCATTATCCACAATGGAGTACCACAAGGCTCGGTAATCAGTGTTACATTATTCTTAATAGTGATTAACGACATCCTGACTAACATCAAACCACCAATCCAAGGATTCCTGTTTGCAGACGACTTAACACTAACCTGCAGTGGAAGAAAACTAACCACAACCATAGAACTCTTATAAAAAGATATAAATGAAAACCTGCTAACATGGTCTGAAAAGTCTGGACTTAAATTCTCTTCCCAAAAAACAAAATACATTATATTTTCTAGACAACGTAAACCGACACAAAATCCGCCTAAACTCTATATGCAAAACACCGAAATTGAAAAAGTAGACAACATTAACCCTCTATGGGCCGAATTCTTTTCTTAAATATAAAAAAATTTATGCAACGAAAAATCAACAATTATAAACCTATATATGCAGATTAAAAAAAAATTTACCAATTTAAACAATTTTATTATAATTAATTCACTTTGTAACTTTGAGTAAGTAACAACGGTTTACAATATTTGTGCATAAAAGCTTAAGCGTGAAATTCCATAAAACAGTTTGCACTTGGCGTTAAACATAGATGTACGTTGCATTTGGAACATTTTATTTTTGTAACTCCTTTACACCCCGGGTTTTTGTAGCGTCCTCTGTTGTCCGTCATCAATATTGGTTATCTCAGAGACATTATATAATTAAGACGTATACATCATCATGAAAAAACTAAAATTATTTGGTAAAATGTGTGTTTGGAAATTACAGGACTAGCCCACATCTAAGCCTAAAATATGTAGTAAAAATGTCCTTTATTCCAGATAACCCCACCTACAATAATATATTTACAAATAGATACATGCAACTACAAACCAAAGAACCGAAGTTACCGATTCCGTTCCATGGAAGAATCGCCAAGTATACTACTCTTGCTGAAATTACATCGATACCAACTATTCTACGAAAACACAAGAAATCAGCTCCCTGGATCTTAAAAATCCCTGAAATGAATGTTGACCTCGCAAAATATCCTAAAGATCAAATAAGTAGTATAGAACATAGAAATAACTTCCAACAACTATGCAGTAAATATCCAAACCACCAAAAACTATACACTGACGCATCCAAAACTGACCAGGGAGTTGGATTTGCCATCATCTGTGAAAAAATTCCATCTTTCAAAAGCCGCATCTATCTTCACAGCAGAAGCTTGTGCAATTCTCGAAGCTTTCCACCATATACAAAACAACAAAACTCAATCGTCCATCATTTTTACAAACTCCATGAGCGTAATCAGAGCAATAGAGAACATAAACAGTAAAACAAAACATGAAGCCATTCTAAACATTCAGCATATTTTTACGAACCTCACCAACAAAAACACATTACCATCGCCTGGGTCCCATCCCACCAGGGAATCAAAGGTAACGAGGAAGCTGACATAGCAGCCAAAGAAACAACATCGCCCTCGTCGGATGTCATCCGAAGACGAATTCCTTATCAGGACCTCGTGGTAACATTACATCATGCCGAAAAACAATCATGGAACAAAATATGGAACACTTCCAAACAAACAAAAACATATGAAATAACCCAAGATTTTTACCAACTAATGCCTACCAACAACATGAAAAGAAAAGACAGAATTAGTCATGACAAGGCCTAGAACACGACACTGCAAACTCACACATGAGTACCTATTAAAAAAAAAACAGAATCTCCATTGTGTAACCAATGCAACCGAATAATCTCAACCCATCATCTGCTATTTGAATGCAGCAAGTACCACGCTCAAAGGCAAAAATACAAAATAACATCACCAGCAGCCCTGACGTCACAAAAACTCATAGGAAATGTTCTGAACTATCTAAAGGAAACTAACATCTACCATAAGATATAATTATCTAGAAAAGAAGGAAACAGTACCTAACCGTCGCTAATGACCAGAAGGTAGATGCGACGTTAATCATATAATAAAAAAAAAAAAAAAAAAAAAAAAAAAAAAAAAAAAAAGGAACAGAGAACAACTCCAGGTTGCACCCTGCTTTGCACGTTCAGCGAGAAAGATTTGAAAATAATGAAAAAATCAAGATTCTATTTTATCCGTAATTTGTGTTTAAATATATAGTATACATAAACAAATATTCAAAAACATTTATTAACATTTATTTGGAAAAACTTACCAATAAAACGGTATTTTTAATATACTGTTTAAACAAAAGATTTTTTGCAAAATGATATACACTATTAGATTCGTTGTTAAAAAACACTAATTTCATTGATGTACACAAAAACGGTATCTTCAATGATTTCCGAGATATTTAACAAAATATGTTTCGCACCTCCAACTTTGAGGGTAGTTTTCACTTCTTCAACATCGACTATTGCCGATTAAAAAAATACGGATCGAATATTTTTTTGAAAACTACATTCATGTCAAATTTCATCAAAATTTGTGATTCCGACTTCGGTATGTTCGTTTATAAGATAATTTGGCGTAAACTTTAATTAATTTAACTATAAGAATTGTAAAAAAATAAATAAATTTTAATCAAGCAATTGATTTAAATCAACCGCCACTCTCATAGTCTTTTACTTTGAGTAAATTTATCTAATACCAATTGCTATCATTTCTTTTTGTTATATCTTGAATTAGGGTCAGCAAAAATCAAAATTACCTCTATAATTTTGTAAGTCCTTGTCATTTTTTTAATAATAATAAATTTTTAATAACATTTTATATGTTACAGTGATAACATATATAAATGCATGCAAAATAAAAATTTCAGTCAACAATAGATTATTTTAGTTAAGCTGTTGAAGCATCAAAAATTATATGTGAATTTTTTACTACACAGAGTATCTAATATCCCTTGCTCCTACTTACCATCCTAGAATATTAACGAATTACTAAGATTTAGTACTTTTATATCTTCAGAAGCAAAATAAGTATAAAAGATGTCATATTGTCAAACCATTGTAACAAATAGAAGTGTCTCTCATAACACTACGAAGTGAATGTTTCTCTTCCTTTGTGTAAATACGCCTTCGAATAAGTATTAGATATAATGTGTATTTAGACATTAATTGTAAATTTACAAAAAGATAGCAGAATGATTCCTGAGTATAAAAGTCACCTACTTCTTTCTTTGCCAGTCTCAAAATTTTTCCTAAGAAAACCAAGGCAAATATAAAAAAAAAAGTGCAGATTTAAAAGATTGCACATAATACAAGGATACTATACTAATATTTACCATTAATAGTAAAAGATCATTAATAATAAAATATCTCATACTTTTAAACGTATTCAATGATTCCTTACTCATACATCGATTGTACATATGTATATTTGAAAATATTAACTTTTTCACCCTTTTTCTTGTACCGCAATTCCAGACGAGGGATTCGCAGATATCTTATTATTAATTTTACACAAAATTTATATATACAAGGTGATTCACATAACTTGCACACTGAAATAACGTAGTTACGTAAATCACCTTGTATATAATAATATAATTAATTATAAATAATTGAAATATGATATAATTATAATAGAATATAACATACGTGTTTCTATCAATTCTCGATTAAAAATATTGCAACATATTCATAACTTTGAAGCGCGAGTACGTGTTTTTGCTTACCTAAAATGGAGCTTTTTCGTAATAATCCTATAAACACTATCTCAATTTAACTCCACTGATTAACCAAAGAAATGAATTAAGTTTTAAATATGCTACCACTCTTTTTGTTTCCTTAAACAATCTTATTAACATAACATTTGCTTTAATGAATATATTAAATATCCTCTATTCTCTATTAAATCCTCTAAATTTTTCTGTGTAAAAGATATATTCTCAAATATATGTATAAATTGAGAATATCTAGAGAAATCTTTCAATATCGTCGACAAAAGAAAATACAATCTCAAATAGGTACAGAGCAATTTTTTTTGATTCTATAAGCAATTATCTTAATTATACTTAAATTTAATTTATCGATGGATCTGAATCAAAGAAAAAAAGGCTTTTGTGTAGCGATTACTGCAAATAAAAATCTCTAGTTTAACCTGCCAAAATATTTCATTTTCCAATCATATTTCATATTTAATTTTTTCCTTTGAAGTTTATGTAATAAAAAAATATTAAACCGATTAAATTGTATAAAAAGGAATTTAATTACTGATATACTGTTAACGGTTCAAAATATTAGTTCGAGAAATCCTATTACTAAATAAATAATCGAAAATATTGTAATATATAGTAATATACTAATCCAATGAAAATGTTGAAATTTTATTTGCTTGAATTCTATCACATGCAAACATGAGAAGCTGCAAAACCAGTCAGTACTTTATCAAGACTTAATCAGTCAAAATAAATGATCTTCTATTAAAAAGATAAAGTAAAGAAGAAATAGAAATAATATAGTAATTTAAAAAAAAAATCAATAATCTCGTCAATACGAAATCCGAAACATTAGTATTTTTGAGAAAAGTTTGGTCGCTAAACGAAAGAGATCAAGTTGTTTTAATTAGCATTGGGTACACATATACTTGTATCGTATTAACTTATTAACAGTGAATTTCTGTACATATGGTACTAATATTTTAATTAAACTTACCGAGTGAGTCTTCTAAGACTGAAAGTTCAAATATTTTCATAACAAGTTAAACTAAAAGATGTTTTAAAGAGGAACTTGTTTCACTTTAAGAGGAAAGTAATTATTCAGTTATTTGGGGGTTAATGTTTAGAAAATATATGAAAATCAATCCTATTTTTTTAAATCGAACCATACATTTTTTAATACACTGATCGATCCATTTCTACACTTTCTGTACAAGATATTAACTTACTAACTGATTTAGATCGCATAAGCAATAGTTTATGCAGATATTTTAATCTTAATTTCATGTGTAAGATAAGAAAAGACGTAAAACGACATAACGGACAAAGACAACATGAATATCTTGTCTTACATTTGATAGGTTACAAACCTATTAAAATTAAAATTAAAATATCTGCTAAACTAGTGATTTCTCAGTGTATACAGTGAATTAAAAAAATATTAGAACATCTAGTTTTTTAGAAATATCTACATACTAAAGCAGTGTTTCTTAAACTCTCAATTAATTTAAATAATCTTTATTACCACGATATTTAAGACGTTTCTCTCAAATACATAATAGTTTCAAAAATGATAAATTGAAATATATTTGAAATAACTATTAGTTCATTATTTTAAATTATACTCAAACCTATTTTCTCAGTCATTGATACTTAAGTATTAATACATATATCTCTTAACGTTTTTTAATATACACATGTTATAGAGTCTTTTCGAACAATTCTTTTAGCACACTTAATTATTTGATGGAAAGAAATGTATGAAACAAAAATGAAAAATACATCGTAATTTTATTTATTACGTACAAAAAAAGTGTTTAATATTTTGTGTGCATTTTGATAAGCTGACATAATAATCGATTTGACAGTCTAAAAAAATTCCGAAGAAATTTTTTTATCATTTTTCTAACAATACTATTTTTAAATCATTTCTATTAAAATCTTTCTATCCCAACTTTTAAATCTAACAAATACTACTGATATTCAATTGGATTTATGTTTAGTGGTGGCACGGGAAATTGTTTGAATGTATTGTGAAATAGTCACTCTCTTGTCTTTTTAGCTACATGTGTAAAATTATTGACGCATTAAAAGCGAATGAATGAATAAATGAATTATCTCGCAACATATCTATAAAACTCTAAACATTTTTTATCGATAATTGCACAATTTCCTACTCCATTGTATGATAAACATGATCCAAACCATACAAATCTTTTTGTCCAAGCTAAAAATATTCAATTTACTCTCAACAGGAAATAATGTAATTTATAATAAAAATATAATATGTGCAAAGACATTATAGGATGTGCCGATAATTTTTTGATTCACTATAGAGAATGGATTAAGGAATGTAGGAATGGAAATATTACATTTTATTTAAATATCTTTAAATTCTTACCTAAAATATTTTTGGATATAATTAATAGTTTTAATTAATATTTCAGTCTTAGATGATTCATACTCTATTGTATTGACTGTATTAAGTATTATATATTTTATATATTATATATAGTATTATATTATAACAATATAAAAAATATTTCTCAAATTTCCACATGTCTGAACAAAATAAACATACTGAACCGCTCTAATCTAATTCGCTGATTTTTATTATCAATATCGTTGATGCGAATATCATCATCATCATGATCTTGTGTTTGCTAATAATCCAGTAGAGATAATGCAATTTTAAATATAAAAATAAATTAATTAAAAAAAGAAGATATATTAATTAAATTTATGTGTACATTATTTTTTCATTTTTCTCAACTGTAATCTAATTAATAATACATCTTGCAATAATTTTTAAAATTAAAGACTAATAGCTGATTAGTCATTAATTAGTCGATTAATAGTTTAATAATTGATAATTAAAGTTAAAATAAATTATTTACAGGGTTCGTTTTTTAAGTATATAAAATTCACATAAAATTTGTATTCTTCCTTAGTAAAATTATCAGGTTTTACTTCTTTACCATTTACATCGTTTATCATTTCAATTTCTCCATTAGAACAAACAAAAAAGGTAAAATGAAGGCATTCAAATGAAATTATTTAAATACATCCCTTTATTTTTAAACAACAGTAATCTTTTTTTTTTATTACCTAAATTTATTACTTACTGCTCTACATAATAATTACATACAAAAATATGAAATTAAATCTTTGCTATATATATTATACAGTAACAGATAGAAGAAAATTTAAACACAATTTAAAATTTTATAAAATAAATTATATATATATATATATATACACAAGATGAGTCACCACATATTGCCATCTAGATTTACGTCATTATTAGTACGCGTAGCGAAAAATGTTTCAGATGAAGTTGAATGGTTTGGAGAGGGGCACATTTTGTTGATACTAGTTTTCTTGTAGGTGGACGTGTAAAGGACATATGAAGGTCATTAACTTTTTTTTAAATGGAATCATATATTTTTTATTGCATCAGTCGATGCACCTTGATATTCTTGACAAAAAAGTATTAATTAAAACTATTTGTGTTAAAAAATCATTAGTTTAAGAGATATTTTAATTTTAACGTTGTTAGGAAATCATGATCCCTTTGTTAATGTTGTAATGATTTTATTTACAGAAAAGTTCCAATGTGACGACCATTTACATCACGACATTTTCTGAATCGATAGATTAATAATTCACTCACAATGTGTAATGTATTTGGTGTTATTTTATTACACTCAGTGATGATACGCCTTATTTTTCAAGTAGCCCCACAAGGAAAAGTCGAGGGGCGTTAAATCAGGTGATCTTGCTGAGAAAATGAATGGGGCCACCTAGTCCTATCGATTTGGGAAGATTCTATTTAATACATCCTTTGCGATTCTTGCATAATAGGCAGAACAACCATCCTGTTGGATCCATATTATTTGTCGTGCATGCAATGGTAAATCATGTAAAAATGTCCATAGAGTATTTGTTAAAAAATGTGCATATTTTGGTCCGATCAGTGATCCCTTGATAAAGTATGGTCCAATAAAACGATTGCCGAGTATGCCGATCCATATATTTACACTCCATCGATGTTGATTATCGATTTGTCTAAACCAATGAAAATTTTCCGTTGACCAATAATACATATTTCTTGAATTCATAGATCCATTCTTCGTAAAAGTTTCTTCGCCGGTAAACATGACATTATTAAAAAAGTAATCTCTTTGAGATAAAGCCCAGTCACAAAATTCTAATCGTTGATAATAATCATTTTCAGTCAATTTTTGAACTTTTGATAAATGATATGAGTGATATTTGTGCCTTTCGAGTATGCGTAAAATACTTTTGCGGCTAATTCCAAATTGTTTTTCGATTTCGCGAGAGCTTATGGATGGTTTTGATATAATTGTGGCTAATGCAATTTCATTTGCTTCATTCGTCACTGTTTTATTACGAATTGCCTTTGTGTATGATAAATTTCTCGTCTGGTGAAATTTTTTAAAAACATTATCAAAAGTATGACGTGATGGATGATTTCTTTGAGGAAATCTATTGGCGTATAATCTGCATGTGTAGCACTTTTCCCAGCTTCAAAATCTATCTTTTTTTCGTTAGAATACTTTATTATAAAGTGATAATTCATCGTACCAAGATAAATATCTAAAAGAGACTAAATTCTACATGAGAACAGTAGTTGTACTATTCCCAAATGTATATATTTCATAAGACTGTTGACTAGAACCGTAAATAAAGCTAACATTAAATAGGAAAGCAAGAATTATCGATCAATGCCGTGTAATGTAAACATTGATAATTCATGATAGTGACGAGAGAGTCACGATTTTCTAACAATATTAAAATTAAAATATCTCCTAAACTAATGATTTTTTAACATAGATAGGTTAATACTTTTTTGTAAAGAGTATCAAGGTGCATCAATTGATGCAATAAAAAATATATGATTCCATTTAAAAAAACGTTAGTGACCTTCATATGTCCTCTACACGTCCACCTACAAGAAAACTAGTATCATCAAAATGTGCCCCTCTCGAAACCCATTAACTTCATCTAAAATACTTTTCGCTACGCGAATATAATAAATGACGTAAATCTGGCAATATGTGGTAACCCACCCTGTATACTATATATATATATATAAAACTCTAAATATTATATTATTTAAATTAATATTTAAGGATCTTTTAAATCTAATTATAGTTTCTAATTCCAATTAGGTATTGATATTACTATTTTTTTCTGTAATTATTTTCTATAATAGTTTTCTATAATGAGTTGGAACTTGTTCCTATTCCAAAAAATGCTGTTTTAACTTTTGAAAATTTTTAGAAAATGATTCTTAATCATTCTGTAATTTCCATTCATAAATATATATAATGAATTTTCAATATGATATACTAAATCTGAATAATATTACAGATCACATTTTG
Organism: Frieseomelitta varia; assembly: GCF_011392965.1. Taxonomy (NCBI): domain Eukaryota; kingdom Metazoa; phylum Arthropoda; class Insecta; order Hymenoptera; family Apidae; genus Frieseomelitta; species Frieseomelitta varia. The sequence continues at coordinate 70,940 of NW_025110097.1, read as the reverse complement.
ACAATTAGTGATATGTTTTGAATCATTATTTTAATAGAATACATATTTTTATTTATTTCAATAATTATTTAGCAACATAATAATTGTTATTTTATCATATTTAAAGGAAATCTATAATACCATCTGAATGGACGCATTGTTGTTAATTATGGGTATATAAATTAACATGTTCCTAATAAAACTTTTCTGTCAAGTAGTAAGTAATAGTGAGAAAAATAGAATACAAAGTTTTAACGTTTTTTATACATGGTTTCCACATACCTTTTAAAATTTTCCATATAGTTTCGCGTAACAAAACTATATACTTTCAATTCTTAACTATTTTACTATTTATATGAAATTTTTGAAACAGGTTCAATAATTCAGAATTCATATTACATCAGAATACATGAAAGCTAAATAAATGAATACATGAAAGCTATAATATTTTGTGGATTTTATAGATTTATCTTCATTCGATGTAGCTACGAAATTTTGTTGTATACAAATCCACTAAATACTATATGTCAAAAATCTTACCAAATTGTATGTAATGTATCTTATATCTTTGTGCAAATATGAAGGCCAGAAATAACCGTGGCATATTTTAACAATATTTCGGAATGAATTTCTTTCCACGCTTCTTCTAATTTCTTCCATAAGTCTTTCTTTTCATTTTCACATTTCTGAAGGCTTCTGTCCAATTCATCCCAAAATACATCGACTCGATTTTTTAAATATATATACATATTTTTGATATACTTTGAAATATTTATTCAGAAAAAATTCAAATCGATAAAGGCAAAATTCAAATCGATACTTTTGTTCTTAACGTACTCAGATTGTTCGATAGATTAAAATCAAATTTAGCTTCGAAATGGAATTTTTCAAAAATATTCAAAAAATGCATTTTAATAGTAGTATCATAATTATTGCAATAATGAGGTTTTGCAAATTGTTTTACTACATTCATGTATCAGATTTTCAGAAAAGAACACGCGTGCACGTTCTTGAAGTATATACATTAAAAGTGTGTACTTAGTCACTGAGATATCACTGTTAATTTTTGAGATTAAGATTTTACATCTATATATATATTTAAGAATTTATACGTACAAAAATTTATTTTCAAGCAATTTTAAACACATTACGAAGTATAAAAATTATATATAGTAATTACTTAAAATAGGGTTGATTTCACCGATTTCACTAATATTAGAATATGTTATCAAGGTCATAATTCTGAACAACTTTTCCCTGTACATGGATGGTACCGTATTTAGAATGATAATCTTGTCAATATTTCAGATGATAATAATTTCAAAATGGTTAAAACCGGCAAGGATTTTCTAGGTAATTACCTATCCTTTATTACTTATTTTTTATATCCTTTATTCCAAGGATTCTTGACAAGTCGAAAGTAAGCTAAATTGAGATCTAAAATTTTGTGAAAAAATTTGGAAATAAATATAAGGCAATTATCGGACCTATTTAAAAGAATATAATCCCTATAAGACAACCTATAAAATACAATATCGTAAATATTTTTATATATCCGTACCTACTGATGTCAGTTACCGTACAAACCGTACAATGCAAAGCCAGTTTAAAAAATCTAATAATACGTCATTTTAAAAAATAATTACCTCTTTTTAAACCATCACTCTGAAATAATCCACAAAAATAAATTATTCCTAAGAAATAAATTATCTATGGGATCCAAGAAAAAAAATATTTTGCAAATATACGTTACGAATTCAAAGATCATTCAAAATCGGTGATATTTTGATAAATATCTTGAAAACTCGGTAACATGTATAATTGTTCAAAATGATGATAGTAACAACATATTTTATGATCATTGAAATTAGTAAAGTCGCGCCTATTATAAATAATTACCGAAAATATTCTCAATATTTATTATTATTATTACTTATTATTATTATTATCCTTAATTATTGTTGTTGTTGTTGTTACTACTGTTATCATAATTGTTATAGCAACACAATCATTAGAATCAAAATATTTTAAAAACAATTACTTACTTCCGTAACATCCATAACTTTGATGGCTGCCAATTGACCAGTTTTGGTATGTCGACCCTATAAAGTAAAAGATCAAATTATCATTATTAGAAACATATGACATTAATATTAATACTAAACCTACTACAACCAGTCAAATAATCGTTTTTAAACTTTCGTTCAAAATTTTATATATACAATGTATTATAATGTTATTACATCGTGGTTTAAGTTCAGGACTTTTTTTATAACATAATATTTTTATAATATATATAATATAAATTTTTCAATATTCGTTTCCCCTTTTTTCTGCGAAATATATGTAACTCGTATTGTTTACCACGACCGGTCATTTAATCGGTTGAAAAATTTAAATTCTTTTGTAATGTTATTTTCTCGGAAGATTCAAATCTAAATGTACATAATAGCTATAAATATAAGGCAATCTCTAAATGAAACATAATTTCGACTGAAAGCGAAGCTGACGCGCAGCCTTTGATGCATAACCTGAAGAAATCGTAATGAAATAACGATGAATAATAAATGGCAAAAGTGTTTATTGTACCTATAAATGTAGAATCGAAATTAGAAGAAACAGTACAACTAATTCTAAAACAGAGGATATAACAATGATTTACACAGAATATGCCAAATAAGTCAGATAAATTTGACATTAAATTCTAATTAGCTAATTCTATTTAACTGTCGTAAAAAATACATTTTGAACAAGTTTTTATATTTAAGAGAAGATGAAAAAAGAGAATCTTTAATTCCTCTTAGGGAATTTGTCGCTCTCAAATTAATAGAACCATTCGCAGGCCGTGGGAAAAATATAATGACAAATAATTTTTTTACAAGCGTATCATTAGCCACAAAATTATTAGTGGTTGAAACTACTCGTTCTAATAAAAGGGAATTGCCAAAATTTGCTAAATAAATAAAAGATAACATAACATGTTCTATAACAAAACTATATAAGATTGATACAGTATACTTTTACAGTATATAAAAGTAAACCGAAGAAAAAAATGTTTGTTTTGAGTTCAATGCATGAATTTATAACAATTGAAAAGAATGATTTGCATATGTATACCAGAAACAATTGGGTTTTATAATAGTACCAGATTCGGTGTAGATGTGAGTGATCAAATGGCTATATAGTGTAAAATCAAAATCTTGGAAATAGTCTCTGCAAATCTTCTTCAATATTCTTAATTTAGCGTAGATTTTGTATAAAAAAAAGACTGAAGAAACAATTTTGGAGGCAAGAATTTTTACGTCAATTAGCAGAAGACTTTACCTCTGAATTTCAAGGATCATAAGAAATAAACCAAAAAGAAATACAAAATAAAACGACAAATATAAATAGAGTTTCATATTTTAACGTAACATTTTATCTTAACTAATTCATATTCAAGTTATGGTTCAAAGAACATAGGTATTTTATGTAGAAAACAAAATATCGTGTTTAATTATAAAACAAAATATCGTGTTTAATTAGACCATCAGAATCACACAGATTTAACTGAACATTCTTTTTTTACGTTAAATCAAGTATCATTGTTTATTATTACTTATAATTTGTTAATTTAATACATTTTTTGTTAATTTAATACACGTTGCTCAACTGATTAAAAAATCATTTAACTGATAATTAAAAAATTATTTATTTTGCTAATTACTTTTAACACTTGTAATATAATATATTTGATGAATATGTATATAACAAATTCATTAAACAATATTTGTAAAGAGAAACAAATTTTCTAAAGAGAAAATATTAGCAAGAGCAAATACATATATACAGAAAAAAATTACATTATAATACTATTTTATTTAACTAATAAAAAAAAATATTTTAGATACTATAAGTGAAACTTTCTAAATAAATTCATTAAAATACTTTAAACTGTCTAGTTAAACACATATTGCCATATACAACCAAAATATTTAAGAAAATTAGGAAACTTTGTTAGGAATTATGAATATTTGTACATTTATAAAAAATTCACAAAATAGAAAATAAGCAACTAAACAAAAAAAATTTTATAAAGTATTCAAAATATCCAAAATACAGTAATTACTACAAAATTTAATAAATAAAACAAATTTCAGCTCAGGTTCTTTAATTTTATACGTCAAGATATGAGTTTGTATAAATATCCACATCTAAATTTTTAATTGTTTTAGTATCTAATGGAAAGGAAAAAACTCGAGGAAAAGGAACATCGTCATAGAAGGATTGCCAATGGACGATACCTTCTCACACGTTCTACTAACATAGAAAATATTCACCATATGTTCTAACTGGGTCAGTGGTAAATTTAAATAACACACATACATGTATGGCTTTACTTTATTTAATAGTAGGTACATATATCAAGACTGGATTAGTTATTTATGTGCACATATATTCAAGCTATTTAATATAAATTTTATACATGTTTTTATATGTGTAACTTTTTGTAGAATTGTCACTTTTTCTAAAAATTATTTTTAAAATTAAATTATTTTTAATTAATTATTAAGTTAGATAAATTAGTTAAATTTTTTATCTTGATACAAAATCTTGTGTAGCTACAGTGATAGATATCATACAACAAATTTATAAATCTAAAATATGAAGTTTGAATACTTCATATTAAAAAGTTTGCTTTCATAATATAAATGTTAAAAATGAATTAAACTATCGGACTACGAATTAAATTAATCGGACTACGGATATTTTATGTTAAATAAAAATACGTAAAAAATAAATATACATATAGATATAAATTTTACATATATTTTCATATCATTCTTATATAATATTTAAAAATTTTAAAAAAGAGTTGCAAAAAATATATAACAAATCTTATATTAGAACTATTATTTTTGCAAAGGAATATATCATTAAATAATATGATACACAATTAGGATTTTAAAACAATAAATTTATAATAAATAAAAAATGGAAACATTGCTGATCTACCAAATTATTTTTTGAGATTATTTTTAAATAGAGCGTTAGAACTAATTCTTATTCAGCATCTTTAACAATGCTTTTCATATTTTCTATGTCCATCATTCTTTAAGAATTAGCGGCACATAACTAGTTCCATTGAAAAGTCTGAAAAAATGCACATTTCACTTTTCCTTTTAAAGCGCATTCAAGGCGCATGAAAAGATAGGAATGCGTTTTGACTGAAATTTTCTCGCATTCGTTGTAAATAAATCAAATCCATTCAAACAAGCAGAATTATTTCAATTGTTAAAAAAAAATCACTCCGATCACCATGTAAGAATCATTTCAATCGTCGGGAGAATCAGACCAATCAACAATCGAATTACATCATAGAATTGTATTCTCATTCTCATTCATTAAATATTACATGGAATTAAAAATTATTATAAATCAAAAAATACGACAAGAAACAAATGAAGCAAATTCTGTGATCATATTCAAATTGACAGCATGTGAAATTGTATTTATCGCATTGTTTGAAATTCAAAGCCAATTTGTACTTCGTCGCATCGATCACACAATATTTGTAACAGAATTATTAATAAACGATCTATTTTATAGAATAAAGGGGCCAAAAATTTTAAAAATCGTTTAATTCGTTAGAAAGAGGAGAAAGTGACAAGAACAGTAAAGAAAAACAGTAAGTTGCTTGAATTTATTTTTTTTTATTAAGAATTTGAGTAATAGGAAAACTTTTTTTTCCTTCGTAATAGTAAAACTATTTCTTTCTTCAAAGTTATTATTGATCTATTAATCTCGAATTTAATGATTAATAATTGATTTAATTCTAAATAATTATTTCTTACATCATTATCATTCAAAGTATTGTTTTCTAAATCAATAATAATATTGTATAAAAGGTTTAACAATATATATCGTATTATCCACATTTGTTTTGATGTCTTATATCAAATTTATATTATATCTTTCGATCGAAATATTGTGATTTCTAATATTCTTTCCAATTCATACCCTAAATTTTCAATTGGACTTAGGTCCGGGCTTTGAAGAGGTGTCTTTAATGATACATTATACTTTGGTTATATTTTGATTATACTTTGTACTTTGTACTTTATATTTTGTATGTCATATTCAGTTGGAGCGCTGGCTTGTTGAAAATAAAAATCAGACGTTAAAATTAATTTTTCCATCATTCTTTTAAAATATTTAAATAAGTATCAACATTGATTATTCCATCAAAAAATACCAATTCTCCTACCTCAGATACAGACATCCACATACCTACTCCACCACTTCCATATTTCACTATAGGTTATTTTTCACGTTCATTTCAGTATTTCATTTCCTTCACGCTATTTAATTTAAATATATACAAAAAAAACTTTCGTCTGAATAAAATTTTCTTCCAAAATTCAATAACTCTGCTGCGAATTCTATTCTTTCACGAATTTGTTTCGTGTTTTTTTATTCTTTTTGGTGATATACAATTTTCGTCGGACGACGCACGAAAAATATCCAACATTTTTCAGTTTTAGGACGAACCTTTTTGCTAAAAACATTGTTATATCAGAAGATGTGACTTTTGGGTTTTTCTTTACTATATTAATTATTTTTCATTTCTCTCTCATGGATAACATTTGATCAAACACTTCTAAAACGATTTTTATTATTTGACTCAAAAATCTCTTAGAAACAGCTTTTCTGAATAATCTTTCTGATTTCTCTAATATCTATATTCCTTAAAAAGATTTAATATACAGTGAGCATATAATGATGAAATATTTTCGATACTTTAAATTGTCATATCTTCGTAAAAGAAAATCATATCACAATCTAATTGATTTCATTTTAAAGCATAAGACTTTTACCTTTTGAAAAAAACTGTCCTAAGTTCGCTTTTTTTAAGACGTCTTATAGCTACATGTAGCGGGTGAAAAAATAAGAATATTTTATTCTCGAAATTTGTAAAAATTCATCACTGTAATTTTACTTTCTGCAATTTTTTCTCCTTTCCTTCCCATGTTTAACGTTTATTGACACTGTTCCATCAATACAAGCTCTGGCACGATATCAACTATGAATTGACTACTAGAATGATCTCTATTAATTCTCTTCTGAGATGTAAATTATAAAATTTCAACCGAACAATATTTAGAAATAAAAATTTCCCAACATATGTCAATACTTGTATCAGGTATAAAACGATTACGACAAACATTTTTATTTGTCACGTATTCTATATTTTGAGCATACAAGGGAGAGTCATATAATACCAGACAGCGTGCAATGCCAAACAAAGATAATTCTTTGTTCTTATTGTTAGATATCTGCATTATTATTAAAAAAACAAATTAACTATCGCCCTTGGCAACATATTCCGACATTATTTTCTTCAATATTACCAGAGATATAAGACATTGTAGATATATTTACGGTGCTATTTTGTGCGACAAAAGTTATTTTTCATAGTGGATTTCTTATTTTTCAGGTAAATAAATAATTTTGTTATATTACGTATATTATTTTTAGACTATTAGATATATATAAATGCCTCAGTTTTTGCAATTTAGTTTGTACATTAACGTCAAATCTAAGTCTCAAATATAAGTATCAAATCTAACTCTTCCTAAGTGCTTGTCGTGCAATATCAAGTATCTTTTAGTTGTTCAATACCGGATAAATTTAAAAAAATATCTTTTAATGATTAAAGTTTTTAGATTTTTTCTTTCGTTTTAAATGTCTGAAGTTAGAGAAAAAAAAAGAAAAAAAAATGCTATTCAAAGAGAAAATGATTTAGACAAGCCGCTTTTCACATTCTAAGAAAAAAAGCATCGATTACTTTGCTTGTGATATTTGTAAACATATTTAAATAAAAGTTTCATTCCATTTAAATATCTTTTTATTAACATTATTAATTACATAAACTTTAAAATTTATTTTATTTATTTATTTAAGTAGGTGTCTGGTACTGGACGATAATTTTTGTTATGTTGTGAATGATAACTTTTTTTATTTGTGTAAATTACTAATTATTATGATAAAATTTAAAGAAAACGGTTTGTATCCTCTCATTAAGCATTTTTACTACAAAATTTCTCTTTTCAAAATTTGATTTTTATCAAGAATTGGCCAAGTTATAATAGAAAAACTTAAAGTCCGGTACTGTATGACTCTCCGCTATATATTTCTGCTTTTATATATAAATAAATAACACATTATAAATAGAAATCCACACAAAAAAAATACCAGCAATTATTTTAAAGTATAAGCGTTTATATATCTATAGAATCACGTATCGTGCCAGTACTTTTTTATACACTTCTGCGCTATTTGTCAGTAAAAGATTGTATTAATTTGTATTATTTATAAAATATAAAATAGTCTTAACTTTTAGAAAGACTGATCTACCAGCAAATTATCCACGACATGCATTGTTTCGATAATATAACACATGTAATAAGTAATCCATCGTTTCAGGAATTAAAGTTGTATCATGAAACAATTGCTGAATTAATTTAGCAAATATTTAATTGTGTACCAATTATTAACTCGAGATTTATAAATTCGAGAAAAAAAACAATCTTCCAATCACAGGATAAATATATCAGATAAGCTTTGTATAAGATAAGTTGTTCTTTAATTAACGTGAATAAATCTCAAAATTTTATCAACGAATTAATAATACCCATCTTTGAATATTAATGGCATAATTTAGCTAACCTTAGTAATTAACAAAATTTTTATATAACAATTTTTCTATGCAACATTTAGAAATATAAAGCATTGTCGTAAATACATAGAACGTGTAAAAATCGATGCTGTTATTTCACAGACAATTTAAATTTGTCTGATAAAACTCGATAAAACATATACATATATGCCTTTTCATTACAAATATTTTTCAGTATAAAAACTCATTTTATAAAAATAAGGTATTATTACATTTGTAAAAATTGTATTTCATATGAAAAAGCGAAATATTAAATCAAAACATTTATCGTGCAGCAAATATAGCGGCTCTTGAGTATCGAGAAAGTTATAGTTCATTAACAACGAAGTCATCAAAATTTGCAAATACTAAAAAATAGGAAGTCAGAAACTATTCAATGATCCTTTAACAAACCATTTAATATTTGTTAATTGTCTTTCTTCAGTTTTTTTCTATATCTATAATTTTAATTTGCCATTAATTTGCCATATTGCATCAATTCCTCCTTCCATGAACTTTTTTTCGACATTTTATCAACTTGATTCATAATATCAAGCACGTGCTTAATGTAGATATTTGCATTTCTTCTTCTCTGTATCATCCTCTTCATAGTTTAGTAATTATCATTACCAAAGATACTTGTTTTGGAATACAGTATCCCAAAATAAGATCTTATAAAAATTATTCATTATAACGTAGCAAAGAAAAATATCTGACAAGTTTTGCTTTAATTCCTTCTCTTAGAAATTTTAGACGATTGAATTAATTTTTCGTAGAAGCATCAGAAATTAATGAAATCATATATATATATTGTATATATATTATTCAACATGAAAGAAATTCAAAGAAAATGGAATATAGATAATTATCGGTAAACTAAAAAATAAATTTGATTTAATTTGACAGGAGAACCAGAAACAATATAAGAAGTCCCATGATAATAAAAAAAGAAATCAAATGATTGTGCAAACGTGCATATAATCTAAGAAATCTGTAGGCAATACAATTGTAAGATGAGTATCGCGAAATTATCATTGAAATGAATAACATATACAGTTGTATGCGAAAATTTTCGCTTGATTTTTTCAAATGAGAAAAGTTTTAACTAATACTAAATTTAGAATATAATAAATAGAAATATAAAATATTGTAAAAATTATTTTTTGTTTGTAGCTATTTGAAAATTTTCAACTACTTTATTTTATAAAGTTAGAATAAAATTAGAAACGACGTGTGTATCGTCGCAAATACGATTGGAAACTGGGTTTGAATTTAATGTTACAGCACTAGACTGTGAACGTCTTGTCCAACTGAACTTGAGATTGATAATTAATTGTCTTCGCGAATTTTCTTGAAGAATCACATTTATTAATATTAAAAATGAACACTGTACAAGTTGGACATTGCATCTGGCGAGAATTAAGCAATTTCTAATTGAGGATAACACCATTTCTAATTTGAAGAATAACTGTTTCTTGATTTGAAGAATAAATGTTTCTAAGCTGAAGAATAAACTGTTTCTGTGCGCGAGTCCCTGCCTTTATTAGTAAGCGCCAGTTCAATCCGGCCAATTATATTCAAGAGATCAACCGTTTAACTGCTCTGCTGTAGGCCATCTAAAAACGGCAAGTTAAGGCATCGATGAGATGGTTGATGCTAACCGTTTTCTAGATGGCAACAAACAGAACAGGTTTGCGAGTCTTGATGTATATGACGTTTCTGAATCCTGAATCCATAAACATAAAGCGGAAACATACACGGAAATGCCCAACGAAAAATATGAACTATGTAAAACCAGAATTCAGAGTAAAAATATTCGATATTCTTGCGCTAACACTACATATACAGTGAAACGCCCACAACAATGGACAACATGAAACAACGAATTCTACAAGTGTTTAGTATAATTAATGCACAATTAATTCAGAATACCGTTAATTCATTAATTCCGCGATTGTAAAATTCTATAAGTACTAATAGACATCATTTTGAGCATCACACGTAAATGAAGTAAGGAAAACATCGCTTATGCTTATGTTTAAATTATTGCAAGAAAACTGTCCTAATGCTTTTTCATCCTCGAAATAAAATATGTACCTTCTTAACCATTAGGTTTAGGATCAATGTGGCTTAATACTTTTTTACTTAGAATTTAGTATTCTTTCAATTTACGATGAAAAAAAATAGAGATGACCTTGAAAATTTTGAAACCATTCAACACACACAAAAAATTGATACACCATATTTTGTATTAAACAGTTTTTCATTAAACGCATAATTTAAAAGTTATTTCAGGTGCAAGTTACGTACAAGTTACGTAAACATATATATATAGTTATTTATGAACATGTTCGAATATATTTTCGATGTTTGAATGGTCGATATTAACGAAACTGTGAATCTTTATAGTTCAAATGTTTATAATTATAATAGTTTAAATGACAATTTTTCAAACATTAGAAATTTTATATTCTTATATTTTATATTTTTATGAACTTTTTTATGAAAAAATGTATATATTATTTAATAATAAAATAGATTTATGTTTTTCTAGTATAATACATCAAGTGAAAAATAATGTCTAAAGTGATTTTATTCCATTCGTCTCTTTTACTTTCTTTTGACATTTAAATACTAAATATTAACATTGACATTTAAATATTAACATTGTAATCTACAACATATACACTATTAGATTTAAATCTGAAAAGTGATTAGTATAAAATTTTTACATTTGATTCAAAAGAAAATATTGATTAATATTTGGAAATATTGATTTTTGAGTCATTATTATATCAAAATGTTAAACTTTATACAATTTTTCTTTATACATAATACGATAGATCATTGTTATCTAATTGTGAAACTTGAGTGCAGTACTAATAATAACATACTTCTGTACAATTAAACATGTTCATATATAATATTTTCCATCATAAATATTAAAACAAATCCTAGGCTCTAATCATTATATTCTTCTCTTAATCATTAATGCAAAGACTGATAAAAGAAAAAGAAATCTTTTAAAACTATATCATTTCACACTGACTGATTATAACTGGGACTATTTATTTTTTCTTTGTAATAAATTAAGATTAGTATTAGATCTCCGAAAAAAACCACTGATGTATGAAGAAGAAAAAATTGGTCCTATAAATGTAATAAAATCAAAAATTAAAAAAAGCATCGTATAAAAAGTAGCATTAGACGAAAAATTTTAAAGATCTGGTAATCCGTAAAATAAATTGTTTTCTGGTGTTTTTTAGTAAAAAAGAAACAAAAAAAAATAAAAAAATATTTCAAAGAGTTTGTAAAAAGCACTTAAACAAATACTTAAACAAACATTTATTTATAAATTTTTAATCAATGTAAATTTTTTAAAAATAAATAATACCTACACTACATACTAGTACACTACATAATCAATTGCCTTGGATGAATGCTGATCCTTGACAATTATCTATATCATTAAAATTTTATATTATAAATATGTAAGTAGTAAAACATTTCCAGGAATTGATAACATTGATTTTGATTAGACTGCAGAATTTCATTTGATATGAACACAATTAATTATATTTTTATATACATTTTTATCCTCTAAATACATAAAAAGAAAAAAAAGTTTGCAGGATAATTATTGATATTTTGGAAAAAAAAGTTGAAGTTACTAGTTTTATATAATTAATTACTAATTTTATAATTTATAAATATGAGTATAATGAAATGAAAACAAGATCAATGATTCTCTGAAAATAATTTTTTGTATATTATATAAAGAAATCCGTTGCTAAGGTTGTGAAACCAATAAAGTTCTCTTCATGATACATACAAGCATTTTGAATATTTTTATTTAAAATGTTGATTATAATACTTGATAAAACATAATCGTATTCTAAGTTATTAGAATAGGTTTAAAAAAAGCAGATCACATATTGGTAATCTTATGAATTTAATGTCAAGTGATGCACATTTGATGACAAGTGAATGCAAGATTAGCAACGTAAAGATGTTTCTGCTACTTTTTTTGACATGTACAGTAAGTTGACATGACAGTTTTGATAATGTTAATAATAATATTCTACCAAACTTGTTTCGACAAATTTTTCGCTAAATTTAATAAAAGTTTAAGGATATTTTGCATCTTTTACATACATGCTTGAGTTTAAATTTAGGTTAAGATTTGCATCTTTTACATACATTGTCGAGTTTAAATTTAGGTTAACACATGAATTTTTAACACATGAATAGTTTATACAAATGTTTCCAAATCTACAATTTTTTGATATTATACTTTTGTTCACTATAACCAGAAAAAATTCAAACATAAAAAATAAGCGAACAGACAAGAATAAGTGAAACTTTTAAAAATACACAAGACACTCTGTCAAATTTTGTTGAATTCAAATAACAAGAATTCAAGTAACATTGGACTTTACTTCCTTTTGAAGAAAATAATCGGACTATGACAGTAACAGGAGAATGTCACCGACAGATGTAGGCATGCATTGCTAGAATTTTCTAATGCTGGGAAACATGATAAGCTCTAGTTTCAGCAGAAATGTAAAATTGGCACATACATACGCGTGTACATGAAAGATTTATTATAAATTCCTCCTTTCGATAGTAAATGAGATCTTGAATGATGAAAGCTAACTGCTTTTTTGCATTTTAAAGTAAAAGTAAAAAAAAAAATGTATATTACATAATCACGAAGTAATCATTGGAATGTCACAAAAAATTATATCACCAGATTGAATGAACAGCTTCGTCGCCAGGGTAATAATTTAAGCTTTGTTACTTTTAAAAAATAAAACTTATATAATTTCTTTTTAGTAAATAAATCTTTTTAACAAATTCTTAATAAACAAATTTAAACTATTTTATAGGCCATTTTTAATTACTGAATTCTGTAAACATTTTTTTGTAATTTTCTGCTTATAGAATATTAATTGCTAGATTATTTAGTTAGAAATATTTTCTACGATTTGGAATAAAAATGTATTATGCATGACAGTAAATATATAATACTTTTTCAGATATGTTTCATGAAATTAAATGTTGTAACTATAGAATGTATTGAAAACATTTGTAATACGTACTAAAAATCTATGTTGAATAATATGAAACGCTACGTAGTTTTTCTAAGATTGATACAGCGTGATACAGTAAGTATTGTATAAAAATCTTAAACTACGTATTAACCAGAAATGCTTTATTGTTATAAACGAATTGTGTTATTTTAAATCTTTCGACATTAAGAATTATTTAATCTTGCTATTCCAAAAAATACTAATTAATTAAAAGTAACTAATATTTTATGTTACGACAGAAAGTTCTTTTATATGCCACCAAATAATAATTTTTTAATAAATAAATAAATAAATAAATATATGTATATGTATACATATATATATATATATATATATATAACATATTATACATTATATGTATTAAAATATATTCCACTCTCTGATATTCTCTTCTCGGTGATCAAAAAAAAAATCAATTTTTCGTTTTGTTCTACTTTTTATGCCTTTCTCTACGTGATTTTATACACATATCTCGGACTAAATAAATGAATCACATTGCAATGAGACTATATTTAGCTTTCATTGCAAGATTAGCAACATAATTTATTCATTGTAACGGTAAGATTATTGGCACACAGTATTATATTGTAGCTCGACGTATGTATGTATCTGCAAATTCATCAAAACTATTCAGCGCTACTAAATTCACCATGCGCCTGAGAAAATGTTCAACAAACTTCGCTTACGATATGTATATTACAAGTTTATTTTGTTTTGTCACCGCAATATCAGAAATATCGATATCTCGTCAAGCTATATATCACAAGAAAGATGAAAAAAAGAAGACAAACAGCAAATTAATGGAAAACCTCATCAATAAAATATTATAGGGGCAAAATTCAGTGCGCTTCAACTGGCGCTACATTATCTACTATAATTTTTAATGATAGATGTGATCGTTTAACCAACGCATGCATTTTATTTTTATATATCTATTATTTTTATGAATTAAAAATCACAACCAAATCTATGTATCGTTTTAATTCTCAATGGTGAATGATACACTACATCGCATTAAACGCCAGTTTTTTCAGAACGTTGCTCTCTCGTTAATCACTATCTGACAGATCACTAATCTAGTTGAATAAAAGTTATTTAATCGCCATTAAAAAATTTTTTAATTTTCATTGCAAATTACTAAAGGAAATCACCGAAAATACATCCATAAATTATTTTTTATAAGGCTTAATAGTTTGATACCAGTTTAAAATTGATCGTTTTACGAAATAATATAAAATCTCCAATTTGTGTATTATAAAAAATTCCAAAAAACTTATAGGTTAAATATATTTTCTTTTATATTGGATATTTTTTCAGAAGAATGTAGTAAGTAAAGTAATATAAATATGTTTTTAATATCGTCTCAGCCTAATATACAAAATTTAATAAAATGGCGAAAAAAAGTCGTACATTGTTGTTGTAAAGAGGAGGCTTCAATCTTCAAGATCATGGTAGATCTAATCAAGAAATTAAATTTTTGTATGTTTTTATATACTATGACAATTCGAGAACAAAACATTTTCGAGAACAAAAAGGATCTTAACTTCCCACCCGTTACATAGTCACTGAAATAATCTGAAGTTCATTATTAATTCTCAACAATTTGTTACTTTCATTTCTATTTCCTTTATAAAAAATGAACTGCAATATTTTTTCATTTATTAGTGTATGTCCTTTCTAATACTGCATCAATTATTTGTGTTTCAATCTTGTGTCTGAATAGTTGTTTGCTAAGAAAAGTTCTTAAAATTATCGTATGAATAAAACGAAATGATAGTATTAAAAAATTTTTTCGATAGTGCATATTTTATGAGGTAAATGCAAGATTTTATAATAATTTGAATATTTTAAAATATATTTCATGTTCATTTAAAGAGTGATGAGTCGTAGAAAATCACTAAATGATCTGGCAAAAAAAAAAACAGATTCTTGTTCTTTAAAAAATGGGTCTTTCAAACCGAAAAATTGCAAAAAAGAATTAAGAAATCATTAAATGTATTTTGTACATCATTTGTACAATGTAATAATTTTGTAAACGATATGCCACAAAAGAATCTATGGGCCGTCCAACAAACATTAGTCACAGAAATAAAGGTAAAATTTTTCAAGAGGGTTGAAAAAATAATGCACCTCAAATAAAAGAAAAATTAGATTTGCAAATTGTTGTCGACGCGTACGATAAATTTTAAAATCAAATGGAAAGCTTTGTTATATGAAAAGACTAAAAAAGCCACCTCTAACGAAGATTCATAAAGAAGTAAGATTGAAATTTGCACGAGATCACGATGATGTGAGTTGACAAATAGAAAACCACCGTAATTTTCTCAGATGAGAAAAGATTTAATTTGGATAGTCCAAACGATTTCTAAAATTATTGACTTTCATGACTTTCCTGATCAAGACGGAATAAAATGAGCAAAAACTTTGGAGAAGGTAGTGGTATGGATTGCATTCGATTATAATAGTAAGACGTCTGTAATGTGGTTTCTAAAGACAAATGCCGAAAGATATCAAGAACTGTTGAAGTATGTATTGGATGAGTATGGTGACAACATTGATGGACCAAATTTTACATTTCAACGTGATAACGCTCCAATTCACTGTGCGAAAGCTGTTTAAACGTGGTTTTAAAGAATGGATTTTGAAATTTTTCCTTAGCAATCAAGAAGTCAACATAAATCCTATTGTGAAAGCAATATTATAACATTGAACAATTTAAAAATGAAATAAGATAGGCGTGATCTCAAATTGAATTAGAAACTTTACATAAATTAATATGTTCTATTTCACGTGATTAAAAACAAAAAAGGACAAATTAAATATTGAGGTTTTTTATTTTTCTTTATTAATAGTATTGCGATAAGGTTTTCATAATTTTTTTAAACTTTGGTTAAATTTTTAATAAAAAAAAATATAGAGTGAACCTATATTTTCATTTCACACAAAACTTTTTTGTATAGAAGTTATATTATTAATAACAATAAAAATTATAATATTCAATTAAAATATGTGTATTGGTAATTCCATCAAAACGAACCAATTATAATGGAAAAGAAAATACAAACTATCATATCAAACAGACATTACAAAAATACGGTGAACTTAAGATTATTTCGGTGACTGTACTGTAAAAATGCTTCAGAATGAAATGGACGATGCAAGCTTAAAAATGAGCCCAAGTTTATTGTTATTGTTATACACGTATATTGTAATATGATTTCTTTTTATCATAATTAATAACACTTTAAATATCGACAATTTTTCGAACATCAAAAATTTAGTTCACTTTCATAATTGACTGTATACATACATATGTAACGAATGAAATATGATTTCCGCAGCATCTATGTCAATATTTCCCGACTAATTCTTCAGTCTTTGAATAAAAAAAAAAAAAGCGTACAATAGAGTAAAGTTGCCTAATAGCCAGCTTATTTCCACTACAGGACTCTCGAATGTCGTAGCAATATTGTGTCGTAACTAATCAGTTGTTTCGTTAGCAGTAAAATCAGTTAAATATCTTGAGTAAACACATATTCATATATGTATTTTCATATTTCTTTTATCATGAAGGAATCCAATCTTTTTTTATTGTTATAAATGAATACATACCTTACTTTTAAAACGAGTATCGAATTTTAATGAAACTATTTTTAGTTAAAAATTATTTCTTTACGAAATAGAGCTTATATTTACCCCATATTCTCTTGTACAACTTTATTCTAATATTCTCTTGTATTGTTCTCTTTACATTATTTTACATTTTTTCTTGCTGTCATTGTTTTTATTATTATTATTATTATTATTATTAGTTTCAATTTTATGTTTAATTATAAATAAAGTTCGAAGAATATTACTTACTTTACAAAAACAGATACTTTTTTTATAAAAATATGATTATTATTTATTTAATACAACTCTGATTGTGAGCATATCAATCGATGAATAATAAAATCGCTCATTTCAAATTTTCTTTGTCTAGCTAGATTGTTATTTATCATACTGTGCAATGACTTAACAGTAACAGATCCAGACAATGATTACAAAACTGCAAATTTACCATAAATAAATAAAATGAAGAATTAATAATAAAAATCACGAATAAATTTCTAGTTTCTTTCTAATGGCTTTTAATTCTAGTTATTTCGCTGGTTTAAAACTTTTGTAATATGTAATAAGAATTATATAACTTTTTCGACTTCCTCCGACCGATTTTTTCTTTTTTTTTTTTTTTTTTTTTTTTTTTTTTTTTTTTTTTTTTTTTTTTTTTTTTNCTTGGTCGTTGGTTGGATTTGAGTCGGGGAGGAGTGGTCATCATAGTTAATTACTATTGGGAAGTGGTCACTGTCGTGTAAGTCTCTTAGGGTATTCCACTCCATGTATTGTGCTATCTTGCTACTGCATATTGACAGGTCTATTGAGTGCTCCGGAACTTACTATGAAGTAGGTTTGATTCCCTGTATTGAGAAGGATGAGGTTTGGACCATCTAGTAGTTTCTCTATTGTTTTTCCGCGGCCGTCGGTTTTTGTAGAGCCCCAAAGATAATTATGGCAGTTAAAATCGTCTACTATCAATATTGGTGGTGGTATTTGGCTGATAAGGTTTTTTAGTTCTTGTAGCTGTAGAGGTAGGCTATTTATATATTGCATATGTTTATTGGGTTTGGGAGGGATATGGCCACTGCAATTACTTCAAGATTCGTGATTAGTGGAATTTCTGTGGCTCTTACTGTTTCTGTGATCGCTATGGTTGTTCCTCCACTAGCATGGTTTGTGTTTTTCCTATTTTTTGTAAAGGTGACGCTATTAGAGTTGGCTGGTGTTAGTTTTTAAAGTTAGTATCTTGAAGGCATAGTATCGTTGGGTTGTTTGAGGATGATTTGTAGTTGCTCGTAGTGTCTATAGTATACTTTTATGTTCCATTGGATTAGTTTTTTCATGGTGTGACTGATAGCTCGTATTCCGTTAGTTTATCTAAATGCCGGTATCAATTTAAAATAAATGTTCTGTACACAGTAATGATGGGGATTTCCTGGTTAACTCGATAGTTCGCTGTCAGCCTCCGGTGACCAGTTAGGTGTAGTTGGGTCTGACAGGTCATGTGTCATTTTTTTGTATAGTTTTCTTATTCTGATTTTTATAGATCTTTCTTTTAGTAGATTTTTATTAGTAGTTCGGCTAAATCTGAGGTATTTGTGATGTATTGTTTGGATATTTCGTTCGGATTGGATGCTCCTATTGCTTTTTCTAAAAAGCTTTTCAATTGTAAGTAGTCCAATATTTGGTTGTTTTTTTTTTTTTTTTTTGTCGTTAATGTATTTTTTCACAGGTTCTAGCATGTCGTCGATTCTATCTAGCATAAAGGCCGGCGACACAGGGCATTTGGGTTTCTTGAAGGTTGGTTCGTGACTCTTGTTGTAATACTCTTTTTAGTATTTGTGGATTTGGGCCTTTGAGGTCAACTTCAAGGTCACTTGGTTTTGCCGGGTTTTTATTGGTTTCTTCCAACCCTAAGGATAATGCTCTTTTGGTACCTGTCTTGTTTGCTTTAGGGTCTTTTGTTTTTTCTTTCCTAGGTTCGGGTAATTCGAGGGTATCTTTTGTTGGAGGTTCGATTTCATTGTTAGTGTTTGTGTCAGTTTGTCTTTCTGTTTCGGGTATATGGTCTTTGATTGGGGGCTGTGTAGGTGAGGTTGGGATTTTGTGTGCGTGGGTTTGCGAGTTGGTTTTGCTTGGATTTTCAGTTGGGCAATGTGTCCTTCTTGTTGGGAGGCAAAACATGTTTGTTTCTCTGTAGAGGTGAATATAATGTATGTGTTGTTTTCGATTGTAATTGTAAAGGAGTTCGGGATGTGTTTGGCGTCTTCTGGGTCTGCGTATACTTGTTTTCTGAAACTTAGTATGTGGAACAAGTCTGGGTCAGTGATGCCTGCTTTTAGGAGCGTGATGTTGGATAGTAATTTGATATTGTTCTTCTTGAATAAGTTTT
>NW_025110097.1:49774-50815 GCF_011392965.1 Frieseomelitta varia | reverse complement strand
GCTTTTAGGAGCGTGATGTTGGATAGTAATTTGATATTGTTCTTCTTGAATAAGTTTTCGATTTGACTGCTCGGGATTATCAGTCAGACGTTTGATAGTATAATTCTTTGTGCTGGACGGACCATCGGTCTGATTTATTTATCACTATCGATTTGTGTTTTTGTGTTAGGTTTGTTACTGTCTGTTTACTGTCCAGGTACATGCATATTTTAATCATATAATCAAAATCGTCGTGATTCGCTTCGACTGTATCCGTATTGATTGGCAATGGTGTTAGTTTTCGCACGTTGCGTCGGTAACAGTTAGTGGAAGTTTTTACATCCATACGGATAACAGGATAGGTTTTAAGCACCCGCCCGATGATCCACTGAGCAGGTGGGGTGTTGTCTTCACGCAGAATGACGACTGATCCTTCCCTGATGCTGTGTTGTCCCTTGATCCATTTGTGTCAGACGTTGAGATTGTTGAGGTATTCCTTGTGCCATCGGATCCAAAAATCACGCTTGACCTTTGATATATGTTGCCAAGGGGAGAGCCTGTTGGTTGGACTATTGCTGTAATCATGTTCTGGCAATTCGGTCAGTGGTCTGCCGATTAAAAAGTGGCCGGGAGTCAGAGCTTGTAAATCGTTTGGATCTGACGACATGGTGGTGATGAGTTGTGAGTTTAATATAGACTCGACTTGTACGACAAAGGTGTTAAACTTTTCGTACGTGAAGAGTTTATTACTGCTCACACGTTTGAGATGGTGTTTGAAGGATTTCACCATGGATTCCCATAATCCGCCGAAGTTTGGAGACTGTGGAGGAATAAAATGCCATTATATTCCTTTATTGCTGAGAAATGTATTTATTTTATCTTGATGTTTCTTTAAGTTGATTAGTTCGTGGAGTTCATGTAGTTCCTTGTTGGCACCGACAAAATTAGTACCGTTGTCGGAATAGATTTTATCGCATTTTTCTCGTCTAGCGATAAATCTTTTCAGACTGGCGAGAAACGCTTCGGTACTCAAGTCGCTGACGAGTTCGAGATGCACGGCCT
>NW_025110097.1:46971-48185 GCF_011392965.1 Frieseomelitta varia | reverse complement strand
TGAACGCGGTTGCTGTCGCGAGTTAGTAACGAAACTTTGTTTCTGTCGGACGATGTTATTGTAGTTTTGCGAAGAGCTACGCTGTGGATTGAGTGTATGTTTGTTGTTTGGAGCAGACCAATGAGTAGCGTCAAGACACCTTGTTCACTCGGTTAGGAAATCCAGTAGGTTGTTCAATGTGGGAGTGTCGTCGGAATTTAACGTTTTCTCATATTCTAAACGGGTACTCCTGTCTAGTTTTGGAAGCATGTGTAGGAAGTTCCAGGTGTCAACCGGTAATTTTAAAGATTTCAGGGAATGAAGGTGGGTTCTAATGTGGTTGACGAACGCGCGAATGGACTTCGGAGAATCTTTCTCGATCGTTGGTGTTTGGAGTAATAGTTCTCCGTGGCGCATGGCGATCAAGCGTTTGTTGTCGTAGTTGGTGGTCAATAGTATCCATGCATCCTTGTAGCTATTCGCGGTTGTCTCTAATGCCTCAATGATAGCCGCGGCGTCTCCGGACAAAGCAGCTCGCAGATAGTACAGTTTCTCGATATCGGAAAGCGTTACCTTATTATCGATCATTGATATGATACCACTCCTCCGCCTTGCCGTCGAAACGTGGTAAATCGATTTTTGGCAGCTTGACTCCTACTGAACCGCCTATGATTGGTGATGTCTGTTGAGTTTTCTTATCCTCTTGTGCTTGTTCGAGGATTTTTCGTGCTGCCGTCATTGCATCAATATAACGATCCTCGATGTCCATTCTTTCCGTTTCTTCTGCTTCGTCAATCAATTCGATGCTGAACTGCATGTTGTCCAGCCTGGTGTATCTTTCCACTAATTTGTCCAATTTGTAAGAGAGTTTTGTTGGGTTCGGTTCTTGTTCGAATTTGGTAAGATAATTACAGAATTGAGTTAAAAGACTCTTGAAATTGCATCGGAGACTAGAGAGCTCCTTCATTTGAATTGACGTCATTATTATGAGATATAAATTCTTTCACTGACACAAATATATAGCACAAATACACTGCACTGCACAAATATCGCACTTGAATGTATGTCTTTCGGATATTGTATCCGGCTTGAAGGACCAAAAAATGTAGCGTGCCGATCTAGTTCTACGTATTTTCTTTTCTTTGACGTAAGAACCGATCGGTGGCTCGCTGCCTTCAACGTTAATGAAGTGCAGCTAGTTCAAAGTAAAGTTTGATTTGTGATATTGATTAAAG